>NC_135222.1:17132372-17399872 GCF_052324685.1 Brachyhypopomus gauderio
AAATCTATTTCTTGATTTTTTAAAATCTGATTGGTATGTGGAACTGTTGCTGTTGAAGACAGTGGTTTATGTGGAAGTGAAGGTTGAGACTCTTCATATGGTAAACTCATCACTTTATAGTGATGGTGTAATCTCAGGAAGATGTCTCAGAGATCACAGTTTGGGACTTTGAGCTTTCTTTTCTTTTCCCTTTAAGATGTCATTAAAACTTCACAAAGTGCACACACACACATACATCAGTCCAGCTGTCTATAATTTCCTTTGGATTGTTGCTTAGGGGTGACACTGCTTGTGTGTCTGTTATTTTAGTGATACTGATGCTACAACTTTTAACTTCAAGTAAGCGTCTAGGTCTATTTAGAATTCTCCTTGATGCCTCAGCTTGAATTACTAAAAGGAGATTCTGAGTCAAAACACACTTCTTACTATCATTAGCTTGATCAGTCATGTTTAACTCATGACCACCGATGTTCCTGGAGTCTGTGTGGTCAGGTGTTGACGTACGCTGGAAGTTGTGGTGTTGCCCTGCAGTGGAAGCCCCTGTCTGATTCATCCGTGCTCGGTACACCACCACACACTGGAAAACACTTTGGGCTCAGCAAAGCAAGGCTGCTTAAGAGAGTGCTAAATGTACTCCAGATATACTGCTCCGAATGAGCAGACAGCAGTGTGGAGGCGTCCGTGTGACACATGGCAGAAGATCACAGGAGATGATGAGTTTAATGCTTATTTATATGTTGGAGACAGAAATAGACATTTGCAATATTACGTTTCATCTTATTCTCTCCTTCTTTTACAGAGTGATGAAGTTCTGGTCTGGTGTGAAAATCACAGGAGATGTTCTCAGGTGAGATCTTTCATGTTCAAAGTGATCCCTATTGACTGTTGTGGTTTCAACACAGGAGATGTCATCTACTGGCTCTGTACATCTCCATACAGCTCAACTCCATATAGCTCTGTACAGCTCCGTGTGGCTCCGTGTTGCTTCATACGGCTCCATATAGCTCTGTAAAGCTCCGTAAAGCTCCAGTCAGTTCTAGACAACTGAAAGTTCAGTTTCAGCTTTTCATGAGGAAAGGGTTAAAGTTCATGTAGGTATCTAAGGGCCCAAGGACGATGGTTACTGTACAGTAGTTTCCCACATATCAAGGATTAGCATTAACAGTCTTGCAAGCAAATTTACCTTCTTTTCAGCTCGTGAGTTTATTGATTGTGTAGATTCGTTTAATCGTTTATTTTCCTCAGATGCCAACATTTATAGATAGGATTGTTTTCTCAGTCAGTTCCCCATTTCACTCCAGATCATTTCTCCTGTGTTGAGTGCTCTGTTGTATGGGGCGATGGTGTGACACGTTCATGTGCTATGCCAAAGCCTGGTTGTTTTTTATAAGTGAGTGTCTCAAAAAGCAAAAACAATAAAATGCGGAGGCGGGAATTGTCGGGAATTGTTCGTGCACCACTCTGCTCCACCCCAGAATTCCACTAGAAGGTGTTTTTGAAACTTTAAAAAACAAGCTTTCCTTGAGCTGAACTTAGGCTGGTGAAGGCTCGCTCGTTCTGTAGCTGGAGGAGCTGATGCCTGGACTTTCTCCCTGGACCATGACTTCGGTAAACAACGCGTGCTGCTTCCTTCACTCTAATGTGTGAGCAAAACCACCCGGTGGGATAACATTCAGATCAGGTTCCTTAACGCATCAGGCAGACCATGCTGGTTGACTCACGTCTGCAGAGTGAAATGACATGCAGCACTAATTGCACTGAAATAAGCCAGTAAACACGGACAGGTCATTAATAGTGACTGCCTGAGCCAGATGGCATTCGCTCCACAGTTTACTCCCTGAGGGAGCACATGAAAATGTGCCTGAGAAAGGTACGGCTGCCCCTGTGAATGCTATATTTCTCACTCCAAGCATTTGAGCTGTTCTCACTCCAAGCATTTGAGCTGTTCTAATTGCTTTCAGATGGAGGTGATTCTCCCACAGTACCTAATAATAGGTAAAGTAAATGTTGTGCTTCTTATGAAAATAACGAGAGGCATTTCACATCCTGGGCTGTGAGGTTCTCATAAAGATCCCATGAAATGCCCCAGTTTTTTCACCCCTAACCCATTCCTGGACACCACTATTGTTTTAAACATTGATTTTCCCCACAGTGTTCATTCACGGCCTGGTTTTAATGGACGTTTCATGCCTTCCCTCTTTAAGCTGCGTGTTAGACGCGTTTGGAGCTCTGGTGTCCAGCGTGTCCTGGCTCTCGGCCCCTTTTAGCTTTGGCACTGATACACTTCCCACTTCATGTGTAGACCTGATTTAACCTGTACAGCAGCCCTTCTGTTTGAGAGCCTGCTGTTTTAAGAACGAGCCCAGAGACAGCTGAAGAGCTCACACACAACCCAGATCCCTTCTTTAACCTGGCCCCAGGCATGTGGACAGAGAGGCATGTACCCCCCACTCTCCAATCGGCAGGTGAGCCCTGAGTAGGTGACCCATGGTTTGGCCAGCGAGCTGAATCGGCGGGGGCGGTGGACGGGTCACTCCTTGTGTGGTCATCTCTCTGGGGTCTCAGCCCAGCTCAGTGTGGTGTCAGTCGTCCTCTAACCCCACTGGGGCTGTCAGGACATCTGTGGACCTCTGTTGACCCAGCAATCTTCCACTTTTATGGTTGGGTTTTGCCCAAGAGGAGCTTTGTTCATTTAGGCTAAAGGTTTTCTCAAAAGGTCTCTCAGTTTGACTTTGTAATTATCTGGACTATTGGCTAGGTCACCAACCTTGAAACTGTGAAGTAAAACGTTATCCACGCTCAGAATGAGTCTACCATTTACCTTTTACAAGCCCTCAGACATATCTCATGTCAACATGCTCTGTTACTGAACAGGAAAGAGTCTACCTCTGTCTCAGTGTCTCAAAAATACCTTTGGTGGCTTGTTTGCAGTGTCTTGTGTGTGGCCTACAGACACCTGATCTAAGTAAAAATCTCTCTCTGTCTCTCTCTCTCTCTCTCTCTCTCTCTCACACACACACACACACAGACACAGACACACGCGCGCACACACACACACACACACACACACACACACACACACACACACGCACACACACACACACATGTCCTATGCAACAGTGAATGTCTTGCAGACCTCCAGAACACCCAAGCTGTTCCCACAGTAGACAGGCATGAATTGTTTTCATCTGCTAACTGCTGGTCTGAAGGGCAGTGAGCACTGGGAGCACTGGGAGCACTGGGACTTTTCCACGTCACTTGGTGCCCCATGTGACACCTTAATGACCAGGTTGTCCCACATTAGTTTGGGAGTTGCATCTTACCCGTAAAGGTATTTACAGAGTGGTCCACATTCCCTGGACAGTTCTGGATGCTTCCTGCTTTGAATGAAAGATGTTCCACACATGTTTCTTGTCATGGAGAATTTAACTATCTTGTAAATCAGAGCCTTCAAGCCGTTATGCTTTTCAGGTAAAATGAATATGGTTAAGACCCAAAAAGGCGCCAGATCCTCACATGGTCAAATGTGAGCTAGTGGATTTCTTTTGTCCAAGTGAAACCTGACATGGGTACACTGGTGAAGCACAGAACAAGCAGATTACCATGATGTGCTTGTTTGCTTCAGTGAAGTTTGGCTGGTGTTAATAATTAGAATTTTAAAGGGAGATTAATCAAGAGTGTTATTAGGAAATTATTATGCCCCCTCTTCAACTCTTCAGCTCTGGATTACAAAACAGCTTACAAACCTTTAATGTTTTGAGTTATGAATGATGTAAACTGTAAATATATTGTGCCTGGAGAATCCATATTTTTGTATTTTGGATAAAGTCTATTTCAGGATGTTTCCATCGCTGGCTTGGCTGGATTTCTAGTACATTGTTTGTATAACTGAACTACAACAGAATCTCTCACCAGACTGGGCAGTACTGTGCGCTACTGTTGCACTTTTTCTTGAAGAATTGTACATTTCTTCCACCCTACTTTGAATGTCTTATTTGCATTTTAATGTGGTTATAAATCTTGACCAACATTTGAAACCTAAATTCATGTGGTCGGTTTGTTCAGAGGTCCCTATAACAAAAGACACGAGACAGTCCTCAGATGGCCTTGTCTGTCTGATGCATGCATCTCAGTTCAGGAATCTGAAATCGTAGATTTTATAACTATAATCAAAGGTCTGTATTGCTCCTCATACATTCTTATTTAAAATATACATATAATTGTATATAGCTTTACTTTGTATATATTACACAGCCCAAGTCATGCTCGAAGGTACGAGTCTCTTGTGATTCAGTGGGCTGACTTGTGTACTATACCTAGTCTGATCCCATACAGCTCTGTGGTGGTAACATCACATGTAGTCCAGATAATCTCATCTGTGACCCTGTTTGAATAAACCGTGGTGGTGTTTCTGGTTATGCTGGTATTAGATCAGTCTAGGAATGGGATAGCAACCACCAATCAGTACATCAGTACATCCACCTCCCCCACCTGAATGGTGCAGTGTTAGAACAAGCTGAGTGGTCTGCTGTTAACATACAGCACATGGTGTCAGGATCTGCAAAAAACCTGTGCTGGACATTTTGTGGTCTGGAGGTAACTGTAAGGGGTTTAGTGCAGTGCTACGGTCACGGTTTTGTTTAAATTAATTGTTAGACTTTGTCTTGGATTTAGGAATTTAGACAGGCATCAGCGGATTTGTCTGCATGTAAGGTATCAGCAGATGGCTTACAGAGACTGTTTCTCCAGCGTCTGCTGGAGTCTGGTGCTGCTGATCAGACCGGATTACAGCGTGCGTCCCCCTACAACGTAAACAAAAGCGAAGGGCGAATAAATAAACCCCGCTGAGTGTTGTGGAGGGGTTCACGGGCAGGTCAAACTGCTGTTCTACATGTGCCACTGATTTGGAAACCAGCTAGAGATACATCAGCTGACTTAAGAACAAACAGGTTAGCACTGCTACAGATTAACGCTTCTAGAAACTAACATTCTACAGATTAACACTTCTACAAACTAACATTCTACAGATTAACACTTCTACAAACTAACACTTCTACAGATTAACACTTCTACAGATTAGTGCTTCTACAGCTTAGTACATCTGCAGCATTACTTATTACCATTTGATGATTTAAATGCTGAAGGCTGCTGCACTAGTGTTTTACAGTGATAGAGGCTCTTTGGACTGAACTGTGTGATGGGCCAGACGGGCTTTGTGAAGCAGCTGTAGTTCTTTGAGGAGTAAAACACTGGAGCAGATCCAGAGGCTGCAAATAATTAAAATGATAAAAGGTGCTGTGGCATTTTCACAGTGGATGCTGTCAACTCACGGCAAGGTGAACCTGTCAGGAGCCAGTAGTGACCATGTGTGTGAAAGTGAGCGTGGAAGAGGTGGAGACAGACAAGCGTTTGGCGTTGAGACCTGGTCTGTCTCTGTGTGGCGCTGAGAAGACCTGGGCTGCCTCTGATGCTTTGTTCATCTGCTGACTGTCTGTTTTACAGTGGGCTTTCATCTTTGTGAGGGGTTTTCCATATCGCTGGTAATGTCTTCCAGCCCTAGATCTGTGCTGTGTTTTAGGCTAAGCTATAGGTTCACATTCCTTCACTGGGTAACATGGACAATGGTAGAAAGTTAGGGGCTAGAAGCAGAAGGTTTATGATTGCAACTGCCACCATATAGATGTCTGAAACCAAGACTGAAAGCCATGAACTTCCTCATCCATCATGGTTGAGGGCTACTGTCCAGAGAGGCCCGTCTTAAACAGTAACACATTTATGACCCTCAGAGGTCATGCCAGTATTCGCTTCCGGGGGAACTCACCAGTGTGTGTCTGTGTGTGTGTTACACTCGTGCTAGTTGAAACATCACCACAGATTCTGAGCATTAAATGATCTATGGGCTCCCTGCAGTGTTTCTTCGTTTCAGTTTCATGCTAGCATGTGAACGCACCTGGTGCGTCTTACGGGGGAGACGTCAGAGCAGGGCGCTGTATCACTTGCTCTGATTTATAGGCTGGCACCTGAGCTGAAGTCCACAATCTCAGGAAAATGTTACCCACTGTGGGAGCAGTCAAGGAGCAGATCAAAGCTAGAGACAGCCGAGCGACCCGAGACAAGGCTCTGAGGAGTCACACGTGCACTGCGCCCCACAGTCTCAATCCACCCAGTCAGCTAAGAAAGGACTTCATGTTCCCAAAGACGGGACACGATTCCTGTTTCCAAAACAAGGGTGTGATTTTCTGGAATTTTGAACAGATGCTCCATGGTCCAGCTTTCACTCAGGAATCTCAGCAGAATTGCGAGGTCCTGCCCTGAAGAGGAGAAGAGAGGGAGAAGAAGGAGAAGGATTGAGAAGAAGGAGAAGAGAGGGAGAAGAAGGAGAAGGATTGAGAAGAAGGAGAAGAGAGTGAGAAGAAGGAGAAGGATTGAGAAGAAGGAGAAGAGAGTGAGAAGAAGGAGAAGGATTGAGAAGAAGGAGAAGAGAGTGAGACTGGTGGATTGTGGGGGACTAGAAGGCTTATGGTAGCAACACTAGTCTGTTTGACACTAACATTCAGTTATGTTCCTGACTGACCTTCACCGGGGCTGGAAGTGGGGCCTGGACTTTGTTATTAGTTGGTGCCACACTGGAAAGTCTTAAGGGAGAGTGCCGTGGGTGTGTTACTACATTTAGATGTAGTCAATAAAACGTCTAGACTTGTAACTTTTGCAGAGAAAAAATAGCAAATGCAATTCAAATTTCCTTTTAATTCAATTAAATTATTTGCAAAATTATATTTTCCTCCCAAATGTGATCAGCCTTTTGAAACTTCACAAAAGACCTTTTCCACATACTACACAACACACGCTGGTTACTGCAGTTTAATCTGGACCTCTTCCTCTGCGCTAAGATGTCTGCGTTTTCTCTCTGTCATTGATGATTAAGTGGCTTTCAGCAGGCACAAAAGATCCCACTACAGCAGTCTGTCAGAAGCCAGTCAGCACAGCCTGACAAGGGCAAAGAGTCAGCTTTGTTCTGAACTTGAACACGTCTGAACTCCTCTGGACAGGGAGAGCGTGACTGGGACCAGCAGAGCAAACAGCTCCCGTCCCTGTGGGGAGTGTGGGAAGGGCTTCACGTAAACACACAGGTTAAACGCTACACCCAACGATAACTCTTAGACTTCACCATGGAAATTGAATGTCACAAACATCATCCACTGCATGATAAGTTGCATTGGACAGTGTAATTATGAGGTTTAAACATGTAATGTAACATCATTTCTTATACAGGATCACTAAAATAGCAGTGAATGTGTATAGTACTAACAGAATTTGTTTGGGCTGTGGTTAAACTCCACATTCTCATTTCTCTACTTCTGTGATTGGTATGGTATCCATCAACATATGGTGGGTTCCTGTTCTAGAGAAATTAGCCACTGATAACCTTGTTCAGAGGTGGATTATGCACCACATATCTGTCTGGAGTGATGGATGTGGGGGTTGTGCAGTTGAGGAGTGTGTGATGGAGTCCAGGTCTCCTGTACTAGTCTTTGTTTTGCCACCCGCCTCCCAACCCCTGTGCAGACCCTCAGAGGAGCGTGTGGTCACCTTGATGGCTTACAGGCATCGTGTGTTTGGAGTGTGTAGTGTGTTATTGGAGAGGGGGTAGTGGTTTCTGTGGTGAGGTGTGGGATGTGAAGGTGATCTAGGGGGAATACACACACACACACACACACACACACACACACACACACACACACACACACACGCACGCATGCACATACACACACACACACACACACACACACACACACACACACACACACACACACACACACACACACACACACACACACACACACATACACCCGCACACACTTGCCCACAAACATGTATGTTCACTCATTTATTCACACACTTCATTGTAGGGGGCTGAGTCCCCACAGAAAAATAATGCTTTTGTCTTTGTAAGCATGAAAAAGGTTCTGGTTTCAACCTCAGAATGCCACAAAAAGAACAATTAACACTTCACAGATCCATGAGAACACCCTTCAAATGGTGAAAACTGGGAAACGTCTTCGTCAGAAAATTATGCTCACAATGAACTTGTGGCATTCTTCCACTTGTTTTCACACCTCCTCTTTCACAGCATGACACGGCTCGGCATGGCAGATTACTCGAATTTACACCTTTGTTGTGGTGAATCTTGTGGTGAGGCGTGACACCTTTGCCAGAACGCTGGTCTACACAGGTTCCAGCCCAGTGAAAGCCATCTCTTCTTGAGGGGAGAATAGATGGTGGCAGACGTCGGAATAATCCATCAGATAACCCACACCAGATGTCTTAATGCTGAGCAGTAGGGAGTGGAGCAGACAGGAGTGAGTGTGTGCTGGCGTGAGGAAGCGTGGGCTTGGCTCTCTGGGAGAGGACTGCTGTGATGGATTAGAGGGGACTGAAGAAGGGACGACTAGTGCCTTACAAAGGAGAAATCACAGGAGAGCAGAGACTAAACACATTTCCCACACACGCCCTTTACTGCGAGTGACACTCAGATCTGCCATGTAAAGCCTGATGATTTTCTAATATGTATCAGACAACACGACAGCAATGGTTTCTGGGACATTCACTGTTAGTCCAGGAGGGCAGGCAGTTTCATTATGCAGTGATCAGTGTAATGGTATAAAAAAAAAGTATAAAGATTGATTTATAATGCATGACATGGTTTCTCAGGTTGATATAGCATGTAAATTTTGGTATATTAGAACAGTGCAGCTTAAACCAGTAATTCAGGATACTGTGTTTAATAATTTATAAATAATTTATATAATTAACCAGCTGTATAGTGTACAGTCACACCATCTCCTGGCTCATACTGTGTTGTAACAGGGTGTGGCATGTTCAGCTTTGGCCTGTACTCTGTGGCTGGGGCAGTTTGAAGGGTTGTGTGCCGTGCTCAGCTCTGTTTGTTTGTCTGCAGTGTCTACAACCATGCAAGGAATTATGGGAATCAAGAAGAGTCCTGTCTCATAAGTTCTGCGAGGTAAGTTTTTCCACATTCAAGTCTTCTTATGATCACTGGTTTGTCTGGGTGATTTGGGATGGTTAAAATAGTTAAAAGAAGAATATCTTGCTTAATTTATCTAGAAGACAAACTCTCATCAGTGGGAGATGATGAAGAATAACTGAAGCCATACTCTCATGCTCTGTGATCTAAAAGTGTGTGTGTGTGTGTGTGTGTGCGTGTGTGTGTGTTTGTGTGTGTGTGCATGTGTGTGTGTGCGTGCGTGCGTGTGTGTGTGTGTGTGTGTGTGTGTGTGTGTGTGTGTGTGTCTTTTGTTGGTGTAAGAGAGAGAGAAGAAAATGGCCATCTGAATTTCACTTGTATTGATCTCCTTCTAACCCTACTCTAACCCAAACCCTACCCTAACCCTAACCTCTAATGTGATCACATAATCCTTTAATGATGCCTGTAGAACACTATGGTATTTATAGAAGAAAGTGTGTTCTTGATGAGTATTTGAAAAAGCTTAAATTAAATGGTTAAATTCAAACCTTTGTTTCTAACAGAAAATATCATGATTTTGGATCCAAGGGTCATTATCCCCATGAAGCTACTCAGTGTAAAATGTCAGTGTAGAGGCCATAAATGAGATCTCATGAGTCCTGTGGTGTTACGTTTTAGGCTGAAGTTTTAAACACAAGTAACAAGGTCCTTTGTTGTTTCCCAACTCTGATTCACATAATGGAAGAAACGTGTGCCGTGCGTCAACCCAGAGAAGTGTTAACGTGTTTGCTAATTCTTGGAGATGTTTTGCAAATGGAGTTTCCAGAGAGCGTCAACCTGGACCCCTCCAGCAACATGGGACCTCAGAGCACAAAATGGGTGTCTGAATTTAGTGACTTAAAGCAACACAGTGCCAGCACCGACAGTAGCGCAAGATGTTACGTGGAGCTCACAGTGGAGCTCTGTCTTAGGAACGTGTGAGACATTACAAGCTGACAGTTGGGCTCTGTCTCAGGAACGTGTGAGACATTACAAGCTCACAGTGGAGTTCTGTCTCAGGAACATGTGAGACATAACAAGCTGACAGTGGAGCTCAATCTCAGTAGCATGTGAGACATTACAGTGTCTTAGCAGATCTGACCCAGGAGTGTGTGAGACGTTCTGAGTTTACAGCAGAGCCCTGTGTCCCACAGAAACAGGGCAAGCTGCGACTGACCCAGGAAACCTGGATGAGCAGCTGCTCCTAACCATTACATCTTCTGCTGTCTCTCTCCATCTCTACCTCCCCCCCCTCTCTCTTTCTTCTGGAAGAAACACCACGAGTGTATAACCAGTGCGGAGTTCCTGCTGTCACTGCAGACGCTGAAGCAAGGTGACTGTCCGTCCCCTCACAGGGCCTCTGGGTTCGCAGCAGCCTGTGTGGAGAGCTGCCGCTCGGACCAGGACTGCTCTGGCTCCAGGAAGTGCTGCTCCAACAGCTGTGGCCACACCTGTCAAGCTCCCACTAACCTCTACAAAGGTATGACAGGCCACCTGGAGGCTGGATGACTGGGGTTCACCTGAGCAGGTATAAAACCTTCTCAGGAGCAGTTCCTGCTGTGCCTAGTCTCTGTAGTACTGCTATTGTAGTTTCTCCAACAATATTTAATTGTTTTAACTCTCAGGAACATTTTCTAGCAAATTTGAATATTTTGATGTAGCAATTTGTCCTTGAAATAAATTTATTCTTAAGGCTTCTAAGATCACACTAAACCAACATTTGGGTTTGCTGGTATTTGCTGGAGAACAGTAGTCAGTATGCTGTGGGCTTTAATGAGATGTTTTACTGTTCTACAGTAACTTTGTTATTGACACGATTTACTATCACACATTCAACAGTTTTTCCTGTGTTGAATAAATGTGACATCCTTCATTTAGCAGTATGTTTAGCGGTGACTTTAGAAGTGTGTTCAGCAGTGTATTCAGCAGTGTGTTTTTTCCTGGTGTTCCCAGGTGTCCCACTGAAGCCGAAGAAAGACCTGACCTTTCTGGAGGATGTTCACGGGCATGTGGAGGTGTCCTGGATGTCCAAGTTCAATGTGTCCATGGAGGCGGTGCTCTATCTGCTGCAGAGGAGATGGAACGATGGCATTCACCCCAGTGAAGACCACGCCTCACCCTGGCAGACTGTGCTCATGGTACGTGTACAGCATCACTGAGCAGGGCCACGTTTCCCAAAACGCTTCACAATCCCGTCTCACTGGATCAGGACGGGAGCTTTCTCTCCTGAGGGGCGGCTCGCTTGTCTTGGCCCACTGACATGCGGCTCAGGTGTTCTGTTTTTCCGCATGCTTGGATAAACATTTCACTGAGTTTGTGGTTGTGCTAATGGAAAAGCTTGTAAATAGTCCCACTGAGACAGGCGTGGCTTTGAGGGAGTACATTCTTAAGCTGAATTAGTGTGTGTGAGCGGACTTCAACGGTCCAAAACATTACACTCAGACATCACATCAAAACATTACACTCAGACATCACATCAAAACATTACATTCAGACGTCAAATCAAAACGTTACGCTCACACGTTACGCTCACTGTGACCACTTTTTCTAAACCACATGTCCTGTCCTTGAATGGACACCCTACATCTGAAAAGACTCTTGGCAGACACTCATCATCAACAAGAATAACAATAATAACAATAAGTCACATCACATCATCAATAACAACAAGTGAATCACATCCACTGGCAGACAGACCATGGTGACCATAGTGATATATGTGTTTAACGAGGGATTTTTCATCATTCTAAGTGTAGCTCATTTATCTACTACTCTGGTCTGCCATGTATTTTGCACAGGAAAAGCTCAGCAGGCCATTCATGGTTAGTATGGACAAAACATACTAGACTAGAGATGATGTTAATGGAGTAGAAACAAGACAACTCCTCATACTCCTCTATGCTGTTATAGTAATCACTATATGTGTTATTTTCATCTCTACTGTTATAATGATCTCTATTGTATTTGGTGCACTCATGTCTACTGTCATTGTTGTCTCTACTAAATTTGTTATGCTGTTCTCAACTCTGGTAGAATCATCATCAGTGATGCAATTTCACCAAGAAAACACACATTTCAGCAAGGAAACCTATATTGGGGTTTTTTAGGTGAAAGATTGGAGATCTTTGTCCACAGACGTTTGAAAGCCTGATACATGCAGAGGTCCAGCTTCAATCCTGAGGACCCTGTGGCTCTGCCCTGACGTTACGTCACAGCCAGTGCTCTGGGTCCGTACAGCTGCCTGGGTTCTGGCTCTGCCTGAGCTGGTCAAGCACAGAGCCTGAATCTGTGCCTCACTGGGTTTGTGAAGTTCAAACGAACAGACCGGGAGGCTCCTAAAACAAACGGGCCATTGTTAGCTTAATGTTCTTTCAACAGGAAGTATGGAGTAATGGATAGGAACACCTAAAGAGTGCTTGTCAGCAGACTGTATTAAATGATCTCTGCACAGGAGATCAACCTGTCAGTACAGATCCTCTTATCAGCAAGCAGCTGTAATAGAGTGCTTTCATCTGATTTGTCTTAATTAAATCCGCTGCGGTGTCTCTGTCACCAGACCATGGAGGAACGGGCGGTGTTGAAGGACATGCGTCCCCATCGCTGGTACCAGTTTCGGGTCAGCGCCGTCAACAGCCAGGGCTCCCGGGGCTTCACCACGCCCGGCAAGCACTTTGTCTCCACCAGAGGTAAACTGCTACCATTTTTAATAAATCCCAGGGCGGGCAACGCTATTTTGCAGGTTGTTCTGTGGTCTATGGTGCTTTAGTGCAGATAAGCAAATCTGCTGTGGTCAGGTCTTCGTGATGCGGTGCTGGCTCAGTGCTGAATGAGACAAGCTTTGGGAGAATGTAAATCCTTACAGCAATGTGGAATTTGCAAGTCACCCATCTGTGTGGAGATGCTCAGCCTCAAACCAAAGGAATCCACATCAGTACAACCTGAACATCAACACAACCTGAACATCAGCACAACCTGAACATCAGTACAACCTGAACATCAACACAACCTGAACATCAACACAACCTGAACATCAGTACAACCTGAACATCAACACAACCTGAACATCAGCACAACCTGAACATCAACACAACCTGAACATCAACACAACCTGAACATCAGTACAACTGAACATCAACACAACCTGAATATCAGCACAACCTGAACATCAACACAACCTGAACATCAGTACAACCTGAACATTCTTCTCCAGTCAAATCTCACATGTGCAAAACTACAAACACACACCAGTTGGCCTCAAGTGTCAAACGTAAGAATGAACGTTTTCACCTAAATGGCAGACAAACATGTATGAGGAGAAAAAGAGATGAGACAAAGTGAGAGAGAGAGAACAGAGAGAAAAGATCAAAATTGAGAAAGGGGGAGAAACAGAGAGAGGGGGCAGAGAATGAGAGAGGGGAGGCAGTGATAGAGGGAAAGAGAGAGGGAGAAAGGGGGAGGCAGTGAGAAGGAGAGAAAGCTCAGGATTATGGTTACCTTTTTGGGCTGTTTTTGAAAGCATTCCTAACTTTTACTAACCATAATTCATTTTATTAAATGTATATAACACTTTATGGCCTAGTTATGTTTCTGAAGGTTATGGCTCATGACCACAGGGAAGCATAAAATATGACATAGACTGAGACAACACTGAATACATTGCCAGTAATGACTGGAATCAAATCTCTTCTCTTCTCATTTTAAAGATTACCACAGTTGCCGTGAGTGTGGGTTTCCTCAAGAGGACAGACTTTAAACAAACAGTTTGAAGAGCCATTTCCACCATGGGGCTCGCCTTTCCCATCCCTGGGGTCACAAAACATTCAGTATTCATCAGATTGCCGTGGGCCATATGAGTGCTGACCCTTACCAAAAAGAAGTTTATTCAAGTGTACTATGAGTATACTTATTTTGTACTAAAACTGAGGAAGTATACTTGAAGTTTACTTTTTATAAACTATATTTTAGATACTTAAGAAAAGTATACTGAAGTATACTTGGCTTATACTGAAAAGTATAAACAGAAGTCTAAAACTAAGTACATTCATAGTATAGTCTTAGAATAGTATACTGAAGTATACTTGGCTTATACTGAAAAGTATAAACAGAAGTCTAAAACTAAGTACATTCATAGTTAGTCTTAGAATAGTATACTGAAGTATACTTGGCTTATACTGAAAAGTATAAACAGAAGTCTAAAACTAAGTACATTCATAGTTAGTCTTAGAATAGTATACTGAAGTATACTTGGCTTATACTGAAAAGTATAAACAGAAGTCTAAGACTAAGTACATTCATATTTATACTTGTACTTTACTTTTTACATCTTTTTGCCACAAAGTACTAATACTTACTATATCTTGCTCCAAGTGCATAATAAGATCAAGTCATTGAGTCATGCTTAACTTTTAATTTATATATTAATAGTATAATTCTGGAGTTTAAAATGTTATGTTTATGTTAACATTTTTACAAGCATATGCACAAGTTCTGCTTTACCTGTCACACTACAGCCCCTGACCCCTCCCCTTTGGGCGTGTGTTTATGTTGTCTATGTCTAGTCCTCTGTGGATCTTCATGAGTTTGGTTGTGTCTGAGTGTGTTAATTGGTCTCACCTGTGGCTCGTTTCGTGATCATTATGTGGTTTGTCTATTTAATGTGTGTTCGCGCAGTGTCCGTCGTTGTCTAAAAGCTATGATTCAGTGGATGGGGAGAAGCTAATTCTGTCACTGGCCTACAGCGTCAGAATAATCTCAGCAAAAGGAACTGAATGGTCTTTCACTGTGAGACCGGGGTGGGGGCACATTAAACATCTCATCTCTCCTTCTCCCTCAGATCTGCATCTTCATCGGAGAGACGCTGCTGTTTTTGAATTGGGCGATAAGCTAGAGATATACTACGCGTTCGCGTACGCATCATGGCTGCTTCGCGTATCCTGCATCGGTTTGGCGCGTAGATCTTGCACGTCCTCCAAAAGTTAACGCGGCGTAGCGAACAAGGCTGGAAACATACTTGCTGTTTGCCCATGCGTTTGTGTAGACAACGTTCGAGTACGCGTCGCGTTAACTTTTGTAGGACGTGCAAGACCTACGCGCCAAACCGACGCAGGACACGCGAAGCAGCCATGATGCGTACGCAAACGCGTAGTTAACAGCATGTATATCTCTAGCTTAAGTCTACACGTTTCTGTGTGCGTGTTTGGATGTTTATCGTGTCAATAAACTGAAAGTGACGTCAGTCAAGAGGGATTCTGTGTCTCATCCTTCACCACGACCCCATCGTCACAATAAGCTTACTTTTAGTATAGTTGTAGTACAAAATAAAACCTAAATGTAAACTAGTTGTGTACTCAAAGTTTACTATTCTTACACTTAAAGTATACTTAACAGTGTACTTTCATAAACTAAAAACTAGACTAGAAGTATATAACTAGTAAACTAACAGTATACCTGTAAGTTTACTTTTAGTATAGTTGTAGTACAAAATAAAACCTAAATGTAAACTAGTTGTGTACTCAAAGTTTACTATTCTTACACTTAAAGTATACTTAAAAGTATACTTTTATAAACTAAAAAGTGGGCCAATTTAGTCCCAAGAAGTATTGAATTAGTAAACTTACCAGTATACTATTAGTACATTGATATTAGTATACTTACTACATAAGTATATTTCCCAAGTATACTTTAAGTTTACTTAAAAAATAAACTTTAAGTATACTTTTTTTTGGTAAGGGGAGGTAGAGGGGGTGGAGTATACGGAATGCTGAAGGTCATAGGTCATATGTGTAGCTGGCATTGCTCAAGGACCCTGGAGATGAAGCTTTTTCCTCTGCCAGGTGGCCCAGAATTACATCAGCGTATGCAGGAAATACTGCCTCTGTGTTTACAGTAGCTAATACTGCCTCTGTGTTTACGGTACCTAATACTGCCTCTGTGTTTACAGTAGGTAATACTGCCTCTGTGTTTACGGTAGCTAATGCTGCCTCTGTGTTTACAGTAGCTAATACTGCCTCTGTGTTCATGGTAGCTAATACTGCCTCTGTGTTTACGGTACCTAATACTGTCTCTGTGTTTACGGTAGCTAATACTGCCTCTGTGTTTACGGTAGCTAATACTGCCTCTGTGCTTACGGTACCTAATACTGCCTCTGTGTTCATGGTAACTAATACTGCCTCTGTGTTGTCTGTAGAGTCTCTTTAAAGTATGAACACAATGATGTTTTTGTGATTTTTAATGAACATTTAATCATTATTTATTGTGTTTTCACACTTCCAGTTTTGTCCAGATGACATGTAAGTCACAGTGGAACACTGCTGAAATGTGCGTGTTGTGTGGCTAACAGCTTTCCATTGTTCTGGAAAATGAGGAGCAGATTGAGGCTGTTATGGCTGTATGGCTGTGTATGTTTAGACAACATTGCTTCTACTCCGCTGGCTTAGCAGTGCTATGGTGCACACCCCACCCAGAAGCAAGAGAGCTAATCCCCATTTATGACATCTGTCCCACCTAAGACACACACACACACACACACACACACACACACACACACACACACACACAGGGTGGACGTCTGAGTGGCGGTACAGGCTTGTGAAAACAATTCCTCTGTGACCAGGAACCATGAAAGCAGAAGGATAGAATAGCAGGAGGTCACGCCCACAATGTGAAAGGCCACACCCACTCTCTACAGCAGTTCTTTGTCATATTTACTTGCATTTCTGCTGTAGATTCACAACGATTTTCTTATTTTGTTGTCCTGATAACCTCTGTGCCTTTCTTGTCAACTCATAAAGGTTATTATAACTGTGATGCATGTACAGTTATACAGCAGCATGTCATTCACATGACATCATCATATGTCACATGACAGTCACAGTTTTCTGCACTTGGGGTGTCACATTTCTCATCAGTTGTTGTGCGAAGTTGCTACTTCCTGCAAGCTTTTATTTTTCCTCTGGGTGCTGCTCTGGGTTGAATGGGCCGTCTAGCTGTGGTGCGTCTGGAGGTCGTACTCACACCTGATGAACAGCAGTAGTCAGAACCTCCCTCCTCTCTTCCAGACCCGTTTCCTCCAGAGCTGCCGCAGAACCCCAGGGTGGGTAACCACACTGTGCAGCGAGATGGCCTGGTGCGTGTGCAGCTGCTCTGGGACCCCCCAGGCCAGGGCGACCTACCGCTCCACCACTACAAAGTGACCTGGAATGCCCACAACGTGCCAGCAGGGGGCGTGAGCTGGAAGGAGAGGGGCAGGGTTGTGGACGGGGTAAGCCTTCCCCAGAGCACCTCACACCTCTTCTGCATCACACCTGCTGTCTGGCTTCGGATCTGTTTCTGTCTCACCTCACCAGCCATGCACCAAGGGGCTGTAAAATGAGAACAAATTAGCACTTGTGAGTTTTGTGAGGTCCAGTGAGGTCTATTGAGGTCCTTGTGAGGACGCTGAGCTCTGTGAAATATGTTTGTGTCCTTGAGTTAAGATAGTCATCTGGTCTGTGAGAAGATAGAGGATCCATCCCTGATGGGTGATCTGCACCCCACCCTTCAGACGGAGGAAGTCTAAGGTCCAATGCGGAGTTGAGCAGTTTCACTCTGTGGCTGTGTTGGTTTAGCCCGCTCGAGTCTTGGCTGCCGCTGCTCTGCAGGTGCTGAGCGTGTGTGCACCACCTGTGTTGTTATAAAGTGCTAGCCAGATATTTATATCCCCATGACGACTGTGGAACGAAGACGCCACCTGGTTTTGTACTCAACGTGTTTTACTGTAACCTAAGAGCCTTCACTACAGCCACAGCCCTCCACAGGGTTGATTAGCTCATTTGATTTTACAGTGCAGTACCTTTAGGCTCTGAGAGTCTCATCCATTTCACTGAACAGTAGCCTGTAAAAGAAGAGTAAAGTTAGAAACAGGTTTCAAAAACATTCATTTCTTTATTATTTAGAGTTGTTTAAGATAAAAAAAAAGACATTTTAAACATCTGGCCTGTAATAAACATTAAATAAAAAACCTCTAGCATACATAAAATAAAATAGACCACTTGATGTTTTGGTCATTTCAATATGAAAAGATATGAAAATAAGTACATGATTTAACACAGTGATCATATTTGTTTAACCCAAGTATAACGTCCTCCTGTTCTTGCCTGTTGCGTGATGATGGGATATTTTAACATGGGCCATGAACTTTAGATGAGAAGAGCAGAGAGCTTCACACAGAACAGAGAGCAGCCCGAGACCTGAGGTCAGCTCGGGAAGGGCTTCGTCAGGAAACACAATAAAATGGTTAGGATTTATTGATTTTTATATGTAGCACAACACATGCCGATGTGTAGTGGCTGTATGAGAACACTTACGTCCTCCTTACATCCCATAATGTTTATATTCCATCTCCCTGGTGACGGCAGTTGTGTCCTACGGCACAGGATTTTAGGAATGTATCCCAGGGCTCCCACTGTGTTCCCAGGCGGGAGTGCAGCGTCCGAGGAGATTACGTCTGGGCTCCATTACAGAGGATCAGAGCTCCGCCCGCCCTGCTGATCCTGGTCGCTGGCGCTGGCTAGGCGCACTGGCACTTTGCCCTCCTGTGCCCCCGTGTCCCATGTGCTGCCTCTGTGTCTGTCGAAAGGAACCTGCCCCTGATCTCAGGGGGGAGAGAACACTGAATGTTGGGCTGCATCTCGGAGGCACTCGGTGGAAATGTTTGTGCTGGAGTCTGCAGCCTTAACCGGCAGTGTTTACTAGCACTAACTAGTGTTTACTAGCACTAACTAGTGTTTAGTAGCACCGCAGGGTGTTTCACATTTTTCATGTGACGGTTAACAGAAAGAGTTGAAAACAGACAGTATTGTGAAATGAGCACTGATGACAGAGCGATCGTGAATGTTTGGTTTAGGGATTGTGGAAATTATTAATAAATAAATGACCAAGTTTATTTTAGATTTGCTTCTTTAATTAAAATCTCTATATGTAAACATCTATATAATGGTTAGGCCATATTTATGCAAAAAGTCCTAAAATTCAGGTTCACAATCTTATGAGTACCACTGTAGGACAGAGGTAGCCCTATGACATAAATACACCGAACAGGCTTAACCCCTAACCCAAATACCCTAACCCCAAACCCCTAACCCAAGCACCACTGTAGGACAAAGGTAGGCCTATGACATAAATACACTGAACAGGTTTAACCTCTAACCCTAACCCCTAACCTTAACAAAATGTAACCCTAACCCCTAAATCTAACCCTAACCCTAGCCTGCAATAATGCACACTGTCCTCTTCTACCAGCATAAAATGCAAATGTCTACTAAAAGTAAGGTCACCTTGCACTGTTTTAGCCGAACAGAATCTGAATGTCCCATTGGCTCGTACAAACAAAGCAACATTTGTGGCCTGGAAGTCATTACTGGAGACTCCATGGTGACGTGGGAGGACTTCTCACACTCAGGACCCTGTGGAGTCATTCACAAACACGCCTGTGTGAAGCATGATTTGGCTGTATGGAGGAGCATAGACAGATTAAACATTATTCAGGAATAGTGTCACAAACCCTGTCTCTCCGCTCCCCAAGCTGGGGAATCACACACCTCAGGATGCTAATGATGGTAGTTCTGAGTTAGAATGATGCTTAGAAAGCCTGTCAATCACTGTAAGATGAGCAGGAGAACTATGACTAACTGAGAAACCAGACAGAAGCACTCACACAGCAGGACTAGGGTTTGATTGGACTCCATGTAACAAAATATGCTTCAGTCTGTAGCATGATGAGTTTATCTTGATTCACTGTCACCCTTTGATGATTCTGTACACAAGACAGGGAATGTCCCGTTCTTCCTGTGGAATTTTACTGTTCTGTTTGGCCCTGTGTTTGCTGTGTGTTTGAAGACTGTGAGCGAGACAGAGCTGGCGGGTCTCCAGCCAGACACGTCCTACGTGGTGAACATCCAGGCCATCTCTTTCTGGGGACCGAAGCGTCTGAAGAGTGGCCGTGTGCAGTTCATCTTCACCACGGGTAAGAACTGAACTCCCTCCTACACTCTGGACAGTTTCACACAACCATAACATCTGACACAATACTCTAATGAATTATTTCTAATATCGTTATTTCGATTCCTCAATATAATTTCAATCTATTGGCTGTCAGATTTTGAATATTTGTAGGTATTTGTTCTCCTCAACCTACTTGTTAATCAGCACTGATGTTGGCGTGTCAGGGCGTTAGGGGTGAAGGCCTGCACGGTGGCCTGTGGGGTGTCATAGGACTGTTATTTAGCTATCTGAGCCAGATCATTAGTTGCCAGATGAACTCAGGTAACCTCACCTAGATGGAGCAGACTCCAGTTGGGTATCAGCACTCGGTCACCACCGTTGTCTGGTCCAGGTGAGACGTAGGTCACCAAACAGAAGCTTGTTGGAGATTTCTCACAGATTTCTCACATCAGGGCTTCACTAGTCTGCCTTCACTTTCTCTGCTCCACAGAAGCTGGTCTGGGGGAGTTTCTTCCTTCTGCTTTTAATTACATCTTATAAATCTACTACTAATTCTACCCAAACTCAGTCCAGACCCACAGTGAAGGAGAGTGAGAGTGTAAACATCTCTGTGCTCTACTCAGCGTTTGCTGACACACGCTAGAATTTCTACTGGAACTAATGCAGAGATGTAGCGCATATTTCAGAAAATCAAAATAAGCGTTCACAGGAAACCCAAGTTATTTTTTGTTTACTTGTGATTATTTTATAACTGTTTGTGTTTTATTTCTTTGTATCAGCATTCTTTTTTCAGTTATTTTTGCTGTAATATGCTCTTCTGCACAAATGAAAATTGGCTAATAACCCACCAATACTTAATGTCTGATTTATGCAGCTGACAATTATAAACTTCTGCATTATGGAGAAGAACGGCTTCTCATCTAAATAAAGGCGTGTGCTTATCAATATGCATGTTCGTGTAAATACAGAGGTGTGTGCTTATTAATGCGCAGGTTCATGTCATATTCATCATGTTTGCTCAGCTGCATGAGTAGTGAACATTCATGTGGAGTTTCAGATTTTTTTGAGTTTGCATCTGCTTCTATTTTCTAAGACATTCGTATACCTGGTCCCTGCGGAGAAGCTCTGGCCATCTGATCGTGCAGGGCCCTGGAAAGGTCATGCCTAAAATGAATTCCTCTGCGCATCTGAATCTCCCCCTGTCATGACAGCCTCCCTGCCTGGCCATGGGACGGTCTCCCAGGATGTCTCCAACGAGCTGCCGGCGTCCCGCTCCTCTCCCAGCGTCCTGCGCCTCGAGACTGCTGCCCCCCATTACCACGACAACCAGCTGCAGGTGAAGGTGTTCTGGAAGAGTCTCCTCACAGGCAAGTGAGGCTGTGGGAGGGGCTTCAGAGAGGTGCTCACGGGGAGGT
This sequence comes from Brachyhypopomus gauderio, assembly GCF_052324685.1. NCBI lineage: Eukaryota > Metazoa > Chordata > Actinopteri > Gymnotiformes > Hypopomidae > Brachyhypopomus > Brachyhypopomus gauderio. The sequence continues at coordinate 17,153,793 of NC_135222.1, forward strand.
GCGGGGTATGAGGTACAGGGTACGCGGGATGGGGAGTTACAGGGTACAGGGAGGTACGGGGTAAGGGGAGGTGTGGGGTACAGGGAGGTACAGGGTAAGGGGAGGTGTGGGGTATGAGGAGGTACGGGGTAAGGGGAGGTGTGGGGTATGGGGAGGTACGGGGTAAGGGGAAGTGTGGGGTATGGGGAGGTACAGGGTAAGGGGAGGTGTGGGGTATGGGGAGGTAAGAGGAGGTGTGGGGTATGGGGAGGTGTGGGGTATGGGGAGGTACGGGGTAAGGGGGGTATGGGGTGTGAGGTACATGGTACGTGGGATGGGGAGTTATAGGGTTCAGGGGGGTATGGGGAGGTATGGGGTAAGGGGATGTGCAGGGTATGTGGAGGTACGGGGTAAGGGGAGGTGTGGGGTATGTGGAGGTATGGGGTAAGGGGAGGTACGGGGTATGGGGAGGTGTGGGGTATGTGGAGGTATGGGGTAAGGGAAGCTCCAGAGAGATTTCTTTTCTGTGTTAAGCGGCATGTTAAATTGCCTGAGTTTTCATTCCAATGTTTATGCAAAACAATTCTTGTGTGCTAAGCAGCCATTGAAGTTTTACAGCAGAGCTGCTCTGTTCTCGACCACGCCCAAAGCACAGAGACACAGCCCACTGATGCTGCACTGAAGGGCATGCCACAAGCCAACTGATTCTGACCCATCCCATATAAACACACACTCTCACTGGGACACACACTCTCACTGGAGTGTCCTCTATCTACCATCTCCAGCAGATTACTCCAAAGTTTGCTTGTTCCAAAAATACTCGTTTGGCAACATGATGTTTTCCAGAGCGAGGATTGCACTGGAACCACAGAGCGTCGTGAAGGGGGGGGGGGGGGGGGTGATTTACCGTTATCTCTTGGAAAGGAGAAGAAGGATGACAGATTTAATAATATCAGTATGGCTGCAAAATGAAAAGCAGATGTAGGGAGAGGACTCGCTGGGCCTCAGACACCCTGATGCACTGTGGGAGATGAGTTTGATGAAAGATGTAATGCTGCTGGTGCACGGAGCGGGAAGGGGAGAGCGGCACCCTGTCCCCCTCAAACATCACCCTCACGACTCCCTCCCCACCGCTGCCGAAAACCCACCTGGGGTCCCGGCCAGAGCAGCAGACCTCATGCACAACATGCTCTTATGTTCCCTCATGCAGAACACCAGAGGGATCCTACTTCATACCTTTTAAGTTGGTATCCAGAGGTATGCGCTAATAACGGGAGCAGGAGAGAGAAGAAGGCCACTGTGCAGGTACGCTGTGCTCGTCCTGCCCTTACACGCTGCACACACACATCCCTCCAAATCTCTCTGGCTCTTTTCTGGTCACGTCTGTCCTGCAAACACGCCGTATCGCCTTTTATCGCCTTGGATCTCAAGGTCGCTGGGGAGGGAGGCGTACGAAATCGAGCGAGGTCGTAGTAAGTAGATGAATACGAGGCACCCTGGACGACCTTCGGTTCCTGCGGGTTTGGCGCGAGCGGCCCGCGAGAGCGCGAGTTTAATAAAGGCAGGAATGCGTCGGAGAGGGACTGGTCTCCGCTGGCCCAGCAGGAGAAGCAGCTCGTTCTCCAGTCCTGGAACCACGAGCCTCTTTACGCTGCGGCTGGACGGTGGAAGGTGTTTAGGTTTCGGAAGGAAGAGAATTATGAGGACACCGGTTTGGGAAGGTCTTGCGTACGTGTTGAAAGGTTGCGTTCTCCAGCCAACGCCAAAAAAGAACGTGTACCTTCTGGATTCCTGGCCTTGTAAAGGAATATCAGTGGCCATCAGAACATATGAAAGTCTTTAAAAGCTCTCTTGTTACCTTTCAGTGGCTAACAGTGTAGACATGAGGTCATTATCAAGACCTGCACGTTACCCATAAACATCTGCTCACGTCGCGATGTTGTGTTCAGCAGGGAGCACGTCAAATAGCTTTGTGCTTATGTGTTGGTACTGAGACGTGTGTCATGCTGCTCAGCTGCAGGCAGGAGAGATGTGGCAGCAGCTTCTGTCCAGACAGGGAATGGAAATGTGTGAAAAGCACAGCCTTTCTTTTTAGGACAGAAATATATTACAGCTAATGAAGGAAGAGGGGTAGCAGTCCCGGTGGGTCGGGTTCCTTCTTTCTCTTCAGTTTATTCTCTCTTCTTTGACAGCTTAATCTCATGGGCTTTCCTTCAGTTAGGGTTAGGGTTAACCTTAACTCTGACCCTAGCCCTAACCCCTTTACTGTTTTGTTTCTCTTTTATTTCTCCATTTCATCTCACTGTCAGTCACTTCCCTTAAGGATGGCATCTTAATCTGAGGTTTGAGATGGTTGCACCACCCTGCTACAGGTTTCTCTTTCTCCCAGGGCACACATTATGTCATCACAGGACTTCTCTTTGCCTGCAAGTACCGAGTGGCTGTGAAGCCGCTCTCTGGCCACGAGCAGACAGCAGGTGCCGTGACCTTCCTCAGCACCCCACAGTGCTCAGCACCGAAGGGCCGCAATAAACCACGACTCTGTGCCCAGGACGGTAAGGCGAGATTGTGGTGCCATAAAATTTGGGGAATTTTGAGAAATGCATGTTCATTCCTCAACAAACAAACAAAAGAACAAATGATAACAAAGTAACAAATAAACATTAAAGTAAACAATATGCCAGTATGTGCCCAGACTCTGTTGCAAAGGCTTCTGGCATTCGCATTCTGTCATTCTGTGGAAGAATATAATTGCTTTAATATGTTCTAAATCTCTGGCTGACTGTATTAAATGCAGGTCTTGTTCATGGCTCTGATGATACTTGTCTTGTTGTACTAGAGCGCCATCTGCAGGCAAAGAAAGCATTGCAGCGCCCTGAGAAGCTGGCAGCGGTGTTTCAGGCGGTAAACGGCTCCCTGGAGGGCGTGTTCAGCTGGCAGGTGTCCCGGGCTGCTCCGGGTCAGATTCCCCTCACGGGCTCTCGCTTCTCCTGGGCCAAAGTGTCCAGCAGCTCTTCACATGAGTCAGCGGACACACGCATCTCTCACACGTTGAACCTGCCTCCTGTGAGTCCATCTGCAGGTTTTGAAAGTGTTTGGGTGTTTGATAGTGGCACAGATGAACAACTGTATATTTGAACCACATACAGATTTTTGCTCCAGCTTCCATCGCAATAAACTCGTGTCTATACTGTGATCTCTGATGGCTCTGCGGTGATCCGCCCGTCCTGGTGTTGACCGTTGTTGTGTTGCAGGGTCAGCTCTCTCTGAGGGTAGGACACCTGCTGTGGGAGAGTGTGTACGAAGTGCAGGTGCACATGCTGTCGGAGGTGGGCAGAGGACCTTCAGTGTCACGAATGTTCCACACGCCTCCACCCCTCAACAACACCGCACTGTGAGGTAGGCCACCACCCGACAACCCTTACCACAACCCACACGCCTTGGACAGAATCATCCATGAGCTGCACTTATGTGTGAAACTAGATACGAGATAATGTTTTCTGTTTTCTATACAGAACTCTGCAATTAAATACAAGAAATGCGTAAAATTGTTCAGTTTTTTTGCAAGAACAGTGTCTGCTGTTGCCTAATCCTGTCATTTGTGTGTAGTGTCGTGTCCTGTGGTGAAGGATCACCATGGCGAGTCTGTGGTCACTCCAGCCTGTGTGCACAGCCATTCATCACACTGCTGCTCCTCCAGCCAGGATTACACTGCATGAAAACAGGATTTCAGTGAAGGTTTTTCACAGATTAACCAATTGTACCGTGAAAAACACATATTTGGCAAGTGAAATATCCAGAGAGATTTGAAACATGTATAATGTAATCATACTTTTACCATGTACAAATGTGTAGCACTGCTGTGTGTAGTGTAGTGTTTATCCTGCTATATTACTTATTTGTTCATGTTTATTTTGAAGACTCATCCATAGCTCTGAGTCCAGAAATGTTTTGAGCTGTGCATGTATTGTTATAAATTATTTTTCAGCTTTATATTTTTATGGTTCACTCTGAAATATTTATTGTGAAGTGGTAGAGCCGAGGTGTGATCATGAGCTCTGGAATGATGTCTCATCCACTGTATGTTTCGATCACATTGTCTTCAACAACCATTGTTGTAAAACTGAATAACACAACACTAACACATAATGGCTGTGAGTCTGAAACAAACACAAACTCTTGAGCACAGTGTTGTACTGAAGCATAAACCAACTAGAGTGGTGTTTACACCAGTACTGAAAGTCCCAGTTCAAGGAAAGCATTAAAGTCCTGAGTTGTCTGACGTTATTTATAATTTTGTGGTAGTCTTGAGTTTGTACAAAAATGTTTCTGTAAATATTGCAGTTGTGTTACTTACAGTATATGGTATCATTGTTTAAAATAAATGTCAGAGTAAATAAATTGCATGAACTTACTGGTTTAAAAAGGTCCAGCCAAAAAAGGTCCATCTAATTTACAAAAAAATTTTACACTTACACCAAATGCAATGGATAAACCCAGGTATGAGGCCACATGCAACCATTAAGCAATGATTAACCAAACTCACACCAGTGCCATCAGTTCAGACACAGTTCAATAAGCCCTCTTTTTGGGGTTATGTTACACTTAACATAGCTGAAGTGGTGGACTACGATGCAAAAGGTTGGATAAAGCATAGTGGTTTGAGAAAAGGCACACACAGGTACCACGAGATAAATACATAACTGCAGTGATCTCCATACAATCCTCATAAATTAGTAAGTGCAGGATTAGTAGTTTCTCAGAGATCTCCATATTATCCTCAAATAAATGAGTAAGTGTGAGATTAGTAGTTACTCAAGTGCTTTTAGGTGCCAATGAAGAGTTGCGGTACTCTTGAATGGGTGGGTCTTCAGTCTGGGTTAGAACAGCACAGGACTGCTGTACTAGTGGACATGCATTCACCTGGGTGCCAGTCACATCTTCTCTTTCAGGAGATACGCTGTACTTTAGACACAAACGCTGCACATGCAGAGTGAGACTAGTGCTTTCAGGTAGGAGGGGCAAGAACAATGTAAAAAATAGATGAATAGGGTAGTAACTTTTATACTGAGTGGGAGCTGTGTAAGGTGCACCTGGTTTATAACACTCTGTCCTTCTGCTACCGTCTGTTGACTATAATGCTATAGGCGAGCAGTATTTCATTCATGAAGGATCCAATATTTTACTGGATTGTTGTTTTAAACTATTTTTGAAAAATCAAAATGTATGAATTTAATTTCAAAACATGATTTATTTTCAGTGAAAATAACGTGGTGGTTTATTTATGTGTATTTTTTTAATTGCTTTGGTAATCCTTTATATATTTTTTATGCCTGGATTCAAATATGCAGGTTAAGATCCAAGATAATTTGCTTACATGCTTTTGTATGAAATTATCTAAAATAACGTGATACATATGCTATGCTTTTCTCAAATCTGAATACCTCTCTGTGAACAGAGTCCGTAATTAAAGAAGAACACATCATTATCATAATAACTAATATAATGAATATAATGATTTGTTTATTTATGCATCCTAACGCCACTTAAAAATCATATATGTCTGCGAATGTGGTGAAAACTGTTTCGCCTCAGCAATGATACGACCGTATGGTTTTTCCAAGTGGTACTACACAGTTCTTTGGTGTTCATCTCGTAAAAGCTAAAGCCCAGAAGTGTCCGTGAGGCTGAAAGGGCCGACGACACTACGTATAGGCCGAAAAGAAACAATAATCCCCATGATCGTAAGATAAAAGCGAAAGCCATCGCGAAAAATGACCGTGAGAACGTTGACAACTCGCCCGAACAATAGAGGGCGACGTCTGCGGCCGCGCGACGCGTTCAGATGACGCAAACACCAAGCGACGCAGCAACTTTGCAGCTACAGCGCTAGCTAACTAACTAGCTAGAAGATTCGCTTAAAGCATAAAATGTTTGATGGTTTTATTACAGCCTGCATACTTGTTCTCAAAAGTGTCGTGTGCATATATTTTCGCATATTTGCACGAAAGTGCAATGTATAAGTTACTGTGTATATAGTGAATGTGCTGTTTTACTTGAATATTCGGTAACGTTAGCCAGTTGTCGCCTAGCAGCGCTGCTCGGGGCGCGTGCTAACGCAGCATAGCGAGCTAAGCTAACAGCTAACAGCGAGGTATGTGTGAGTTCCTCACGGCGGACAGTTCTCGTATCCCACCGCCTGTTTTATCTGTCGTCGTGTGCATATGCCGAGCCGGTGGACCTAACGGCCGTGTATGTGTTGGGTTATGTGGGGCAGAAATAAACACTAGTGTAGTTGTAGGGGCGGGACAGCTAGCCTAGCCTAGCCTGGTGTGTAAACAGTGTAAACTGGAGAGCTTCAGTGTGGGGTTCATCCACCTCACGGGTAGGAGAGAAGAGCCCGCTGTGGTGTATAACCTGTCGTGTTATAGTCTAATTCTTGCATAATAACTGTAATAAATACCATGTTAGTCGGCTAGCTGGCTAGATATCTACATAGTCTAGCTGTCCCTTTGTTAGCAAAACACACTTTTCCTGGTGTTACCGTTACATAAATGACTACTTGTAGCTAGTTGCCACAGACCTCCCTTAAAATGTTATTTATGTATTATTTACTAATAACACGTATAGAGTTGGACACAAAATGTATCTTCATTTAACGTTTTATTTATTTTAAACGATGGTGAGGAACGAGGGGAGGAAAGATCTAACAAGTAGTGATGTGTTGTGCAGCCAAGCAGTAATTACACAATATAAAGGTGAAAGTGGTTTACAATACCATCCACAGATCGATGGACAGATGAAATTAATAAATCTGTGTGGATTGCACCACATACTCAAAACTTTCATTTATATTGGCATTTATTGATTAACTAGTGTCACAGTTTTGGGGAACAGATTACTTTTGTTTTTTTAAAACACTTTTCTGTGCATTAGCTCACCATCAGGATTTTGATTATGGTAAGATATGATTTATATCTCATAATGCATGTAGTATGGACTTAGCTACTAAATGGCCAACCACATTTTTGACCATGATCCTATTAGTTTAGTGGAAAAAGAGGTGTCAGAAATCAGCAACAATAATACAAATACCATCACTGTTTATTATGGTTTACTCCTTTGTCAGTTCTCTTATGACCTCAGATGTCGGATTAACATGTCATCCGGACAGAAGTCGGAGATTGAGTAGCTCAGTCCGAGTCCTCTTAGTTTCAGCCCACCAGTCCAGTTCCAGCGTGAGGTCCATACTGGAGGAAGCCAATGGTGGAGGCGTGCTGAAACATTGAGGCAGAGGCAGGACCAGGCCCTGGAGGAATGGGCCGGGCTGGGTATGAGGGTTCAAGTTCATAACGGGTCCGAGCAGGCGAAGTCGGCTCCAGCCGAGATGTCTGAGAATGGCCGCTCGCGGAGGAAACGCGTCCCCAAGTTGTGTGACTGCTGTGGGGCAAATGGTGCGGCCCACACCCCCGGCCACCACCAGGCCACCAAGAGACGGGGGCGCAGGAAGAAAGAGCCAGTGAGCGAGGTGGAGGTAGCCACAGACAACCACATCAGTTCCACAATTATCGACCTGGTCTCAACACCGGAGCCAAACACGCTGACTGAGTGGGAGATGCAGCAGGAAATGCTCTGTGACCCTGCCACCATGCTAAGGGAGGCGTGGCCTCCAGGCAGTGACCCAACCACCACGCTAAAGGAGGCGGGGCCTCCAGGCAGTGAACCAACCACCACGATAAGGGAGGCGGGGCCTCCAGCTGGCGACTCAACTGTGCTGCACAATGGCACTGTGCTTAGTCGAGAAAACAGCCCAGCACCAAACAGGAAGGATCCCATGTCACTGAGTGACCCCAAAGAGTCCAATTCTGACACATGTGTTCGTCCAGCACAGGACAGTTTGGACACACACAGCAATCCTACACAGGCTAGCATTATGCCTCCTGTTGAATGCGTCCAGGCCAGTACAACAGCACACAGTGACTGCCCAAAAACACCAGCAGCCCCTGACACACAAAGCCTCCGCCTGGGTATGGACCACACGGCAGACGGTGATGCCATGGAAGTTGAACATGCTGTGTACCCTGTTTACCTGAACACCGAGGCCTTGTGGGACCATCGCTATTACAGATGCCCCCCCGGGGAAGCACGCTGCACTGAAGACCTGCCGGATGCACCCCAGCCTTCTCCACAGACCCAACACGACCATATCGTAGAGCTCATTCACGGTACGCCGCAGTTGACCTCTGTAGTTTTAGTTTTTACCGACGTGGCCTTGTGTTCATATGTGCTGTCATCTTTTCACAGAGTTTCTGGAGGATTTCTATGAGAAGTACGGGAGCTTCATTCCACTGATGGAGGAGATGATACTGGAGTTCCTGAACAAACAATTGAACTCTGACCTAAAGGACAGGCATGTTCATTCTCCCCTACATGAAATGAAGGTATTGTAGTACTATTGAGCTGGTAACATTCACTGTATTCTCTATAATGTGAGCTAAATTCTTCACACAGGAAAAAAATGATAAGCACAGAAGTAATGAAGTACAAGTCAGGCTTGGCCTGTGCTCCTATGACCTTCAGAGTGACCTACAACAAGCACATTCTGGCCCTGGAGGACCTCACAACACTTGACGACCAGAACTGGGTGAATGACCAGGTGAGACATCCCAAGAGTGCAGTGAAATGAAGTCTTTACGCCACAGATCAGGCAGGATGCCAATGCACATGGCTTTGTCGTGTGGATTTTTTCAGATCATAAACATGTATGGTGAACTGATCATGGAAACGACAAACCACAAGGTATAATACATACACGAAGGCGGACACGTGTGCTGTGTGTTGTGTTATGCAGACTCTTGGGAGCAGTGTTGTTGGCATTAACGCGAGACATGTCTGTGTTGTTTCTCCTCCCAGATACATTTCTTCAACAGTTTCTTTTACAAACAGCTTGTAGCAAAAGGCTACGAGGGAGTGAAGAGGTGGACCAAAAAGGTAATTTGGAAGCAGGCGAGCTCTCAGGAGTGATTCACATTGGGCTCTCAGGAGTGATTCACACCGAGCTCTCAGGAGTGATTCATACTGGTTAAAACCAGGAGTGATTCACACTGGGCTCTCAGGAGTGATTCATACTGGTGAAAACCAGGAGTGATTCACACTGGGCTCTTAGGAGTGATTCACACTGGGCTCTTAGGAGTGATTCACACTGGGCTCTCAGGAGTGATTCATACTGGTGAAAACCAGGAGTGATTCACACTGGGCTCTCAGGAGTGATTCATACTGGTGAAAACCAGGAGTGATTCACACTGGGCTCTCATGAGTGATTCACACTGGGCTCTCAGGAGTGATTCATACTGGTGAAAACCAGGAGTGATTCACACTGGGCTCTCAGGAGTGATTCATACTGGTGAAAACCAGGAGTGATTCATACTGGTGAAAACCAGGAGTGATTCACACTGGGCTCTCATGAGTGATTCACACTGGGCTCTCAGGAGTGATTTATACTGGTGAAAACCAGGAGTGATTCACACTGGGCTCTCAGGAGTGATTCACACTGGGCTCTCAGGAGTGATTCATACTGGTGAAAACCAGGAGTGATTCACACTGGGCTCTCAGGAGTGATTCATACTGGTGAAAACCAGGAGTGATTCACACTGGGCTCTCATGAGTGATTCACACTGAGCTCTCGGGAGTGATTCACACTGGGCTCTCGGGAGTGATTCACACTGGGCTCTCGGGAGTGATTCACACTGGGCTCTCGGGAGTGATTCACACTGGGCTCTCAGGAGTGATTCATACTGGTGAAAACCAGGAGTGATTCACACTGGGCTCTCAGGAGTGATTCATACTGGTGAAAACCAGGAGTGATTCACACTGGGCTCTCAGGAGTGATTCATACTGGTGAAAACCAGGAGTGATTCACACTGGGCTCTCATGAGTGATTCATACTGGTGAAAACCAGGAGTGATTCACACTGGGCTCTGTGAATCACCAGTGATTCATACTGGTGAAAACCAGGAGTGATTCACACTGGGCTCTCAGGAGTGATTCATACTGGTGAAAACCAGGAGTGATTCACACTGGGCTCTCAGGAGTGATTCACACTGGGCTCTCAGGAGTGATTCATACTGGTGAAAACCAGGAGTGATTCACACTGGGCTCTCAGGAGTAAATCATACTCATGAAAACCAGGTTCGAGAACACGGGCATGACTTCAGGAGTTCGTACACAGTAACAGACTGGGCGTGTTGTTCAGCGGCCCTGAAGTGCCCAGTGGGTCTAAGTGTCCAGTGTAAATTAGACCTGTGAACTTGCTTGTGGTTTATTGGCTGTGTTTTTTGCTGTCTCATAGGTGGATTTGTTTTCGAAGAGACTGCTGCTAATTCCCCTTCACTTGGAGATTCACTGGTCCCTCATAACTGTGGACATCTCCAAGCAAAACATAAACTTCTATGACTCCCAAGGAATACTGTTCAAGTTTGCTGTTGATGTGAGTGCTTTCTGAAGATGCAGTCTGAAATTGGTCTTTGGCCTATCTGGGAGTGACTAAATTTTACGCTGAATTCTTCAACAGAACATTTTGAAATACATCTTGGCCGAGGCGAAGGAGAAGAAGCAGGCTGCGTTTCAGAAAGGCTGGAAGATGACGGTCAACAAGGTTTGGACCAGAGACCAGCCGTCTGACGCCTGGTTGTTTCTATTCATGTGAATTTAAAAGACATATTTGGCTATTGTCTTTAAAATGGATAAAAAATAATAATAAAGGACCTTTCTGACTGCATTTTTTCCTTCAGACAATTCCCCAGCAGAAGAATGATAATGACTGTGGGGTTTTTGTCTTAGAGGTAGGGGTACATTTGTATTCTACACATAAAAGTACATAAACTGCACATGCAGTAAATTCGATTCAATCCTCTTCTTCTTTCTGCAGTACTGTAAGTGCCTGGCATTTAAAGAACCCTTACTGTTCACGCAAGACGACATGCCTAAGGTCCGCAAGAGGATCTACAAGGAGCTCTGTGACTGCAAGCTCGCCGATGTCCCAACGCCTGTCTAAGCTTCTACATCTCTGTTGATAAAAGGTTCAAGATTAAGTAGAACAGTGAGGATGCACCTGCAGCTCATGCTCATAGTTCAGTGTTTCGTTCAGAACGGCGACTAGACGTCCACGGCTCAGACGATTGGTCCTGTATGTTGGAGCTGAAGCAGCTGCAAAGGCTCATGGTCGTGCACGTTACCCAGTAGTTGCTGCTTTTAGCGGTGACCTGTGGCAGCCCTGAAAACAAACAGCTACTTATTTTGTCCATTTCGTAGTATCAAGCCTCTGCAGCTTGTTAAAGTCCCTATCAAAAACATTATCAGGTTTCATTTCAACAGGTATGCAGTGTAGCTACTTGAAGGATCTATATTTTGTATTTTTGACTGCATTCTGGATACGGGGTGGTGAACAGCATTTAACAAAGAAACGCTTTTAAACGAATGTACTGTTCAAAATGAACTTTTTCACAGAACTTCTAAATGAAAACACACGCTTCAAGCTGTTTGAGTCTCAGACTGACGCCATGACCATTACTCGTATACACCACCCATGGGCCATGTTTTTATCTTTGTAATTGTTTTTAGAAGCACTCTAGACACTTTCTTTAATGCCATGTTTTCAAATGCAGCGACATCTAAGGCTTCCTGTAGCATATTTCATTAGCAGTTCCCTTCATGCACATGGTTACTATTATGAAAAGGGTTTGCCCGTTCCTTCTTTTGCTAGTATTTGACATGAAAGATTAAAGTCCACAGTGATTGAGTCATAGTCAAAGCCAGTCCCTCAAGAATTTGTTGTGGCGGTTGATGCTTAATTCACTGATGACAGAAGATGCCACAATGAAAATCTTGCATTTACCTTCTGAAGATGCTTTACTGTAATGAGCTGAGGCAGTGTGGTACCGCTGTGTGTTCAGAACATTGCCAGCACGTTTGGTGTCCGTTTAGACCACGTTCAGTGACCAACAGTTAACATGGTCAGTTGTCAGAGGTATGTCAGTTACTGTATTAGTTACTTGAAATGTAACAAAATTTGACCTCAGTGAGATGCTTCAATTTCATTCTGTTTGACTACTATTTGTCATTATTTAAACCATATAAAACCAGTTCTTAAAACCTTGTTTTTTTGCTTCTTTCAAATTACAGCAGACTATCAAACATTTACATGCGATACAAAGCAGACTGTTAGTTTAGCTGTCAAAATACATGAATTATACTTTTAATGTGTGGTGTAGCAGCCCATTGTTAACCCAAAAGTATCTTCCCAGAAAACATATCCAGTTTGAACTCTTAACTAACACCATGTCATCTTGACATTTATTAATAATAATTAAAAAAGGGTAAATTCAAAATAGATTAAACTTTCACACAGACTTAAACTGCAGATTTGCATACACTTCCTACAAGCTTGTGCATATGCTGAAGGTCAAAAGAATTTCATGGAATATGTACATTGCCCTATAAAAAAAAGTCCCTAGTAATTGTGATTCTTGGCACTAGAACTTGTGCTGTACATCTGTAGACCTCTGTAGCTGAGCTAGTTTTCCATATCCACCTCTTGCAGGATCATAATCTTGTCTGTATTCATCTCTGACCTGTGGATGTGTGAGAGACAGCATTTCAGTTTCATTGCCCACAAGACACACCAGTGAAAATGTCCATTCTCCCCATTCCCTACCTACTCAGAGCTGGTCAACCACCCATTACTCCAATTGTTATTGGTCCTATTCTGACCATGTGATGGGTATGGGAGGTGCATGTTAGTGGTTGTGGAGATGCTGTGTGCATCAGGCACACCTGGCCAGTTATTTGTACGTGTCACTTTTTGGTTAAAAGGGGTCTGTGGCCCCAAGACAATCAGCCAGCAACACTCCTTGGGTCAGAAACTAAAACTGCTAATCCAAGCCAGTGCGGTGAACATGCACTGTACATGTGAAGTCTAACCTTACCTGTCCACCTGACTTGCCACGACCATACTGTCTTCCTTCTTTAAAGCCAGCGTCCCAGTCTGTCCTGATAATTCGGTCATCTAACCTGGTTCCATTGATGAATCTCATCGCATGCTCTGCATCTCCTCGCGTGTAGTACCTTTCAGACACGTTAAGGATTCTAATAGCGAATTCAATTCTAAATAAAAGCAATTTAAATGTAGCCCAGAAATGAGAAATTTTAAAAAGGTAATTCAAGAACATGTCAGGTGATTTTCCAAATACATCCCTGGTTTAAATTTCAGTAGAAGGAAAACAAAAGCAGCATTTCAGGCCACTTATTTGAATCATACCATTTCAGGCAGAAAGGGGAGTAGAAGTCAAAGGGGAGTCCTTCACAGCCAACACAACTTCAGAGATAACCAAAAATGTACAAAACCTTTCAATTTTCAAACTGAAGAATGAAAAAGAAAATTGTCCTTATATTTCTGTACCTGCTCTCACAGCTAAACGTCTTTCATAAGTGGTTTACTGCTTACTTAGCTCAGTTCAGTGTCTAGTATCTGAATCTGACTTCACCCCTAAAGGAGTGAGAGGCCGGGTGAAGACCCGCGGTGTGCCCTCTCCTCCAGGAAGGATACTCCACGAAACAAAAGCCGCACGCCGTCTTCTTGATCTTGTCGAGGCCGATGACGATGCGCTTGACGTCGCCGCTCTTGGAGAAGAGCTCGTAGACCTGCTCCTCCGTGGTGTAGAAGGACAGGTTCCCCACGTACAGGGTGTTGCTCTGCTTCAGCAGCTTCTCCTGGTCGTGGCGGTTCCCCTGAGGGAAAAAACATCACCGCGAGAGCTCAGCTAAGTCCTTATACAATCAAAAACGCAAAATAAAACAAGTCTTACCTTAAAATGCTGGTCTCTGTATTGACTCACGTCGATGTATGAATCGCTAAAAAGAGCGTTTAGTTTAACCGACATCGCTACGGAGTCGCGAGACGCCAACGAGTGAAAACAAGCGGTTAAGCTAACGGCGGCCGCGCGACCAGCGGAAGTGACGTCTTCTTGCTCCTTTATGTTGGTGGACCCACGTGATCGCTCGTACCGCCGCCACTGGCTCGGCGGTCAAAACGCAATATACGGAAATGAACGCGTGGAGACTTTTATGTTGAAAAGATATATTGTAACTCCTTTTTATATTCGGAATTATTTAACATAATTTTTGGCCATTTATTTTTATAAGATAAGTTAGTATGACATCAAATGGCTGCGAGGGTGCGAACATAAAAATGGAAGTGTAATTGTAGGATAAGGACTTTTATAGAGAATGTCGGTGTTCCGTATTTTTGTGTAACTCGAGTGCCGCCGTCTGTCTGTCGGTCGGTCGGTCACACCTGTCCATGCGTCACACCTGTCGGCTTGTGGTGGTCGGAGGCGCTGCGCGTTGGTCTCCTCCGTGTTTTGATGACTGTCCTCTCTGGATGAGCAGATACACGCGTTTCTCACGGAGACTCGGAGGAAAGTGGACCTGATGTGCCGATAACTCCGTTCTTGGGAGGGATCCGCGTTGTGTTTAGGTTTGTCATGGCCCGTCGTGGTCAGATCTTCATTTACACCAACATGACTGACCAGGGAAGTGACTCGTTGTCAAGTAATACACTGTCACTCTCTTCCAGCCTGTCTACTCAGAGACAGAGAAGATGATATTTGTCTTACTGTAGGCTACGTATGCTCAGTTACAGAAATGCCCACCGTGTAAATTGGACCAGACCGAAATAAGGATGAGGAGCCGGAGTAATTCTGGTGTGAGGTTGGACGCGTTCGCCAGACTGGTCCATGAGACGATCCTTTGCCATCAGGTATGCTGCTTTCTACACGGGAATACTTCAGCTGGATCTGCTCGGTCTTGGGCCTACCCGAGTTATTCGGTTACTCCATATGAGCAGGACACAGTAACGTTAGACGTTTGTAAATGGAAGGTGCGTTGGGAATGTCCTTGTAATGACTATGGAGGTCCAGCAGTAGCCCCGAAACATGGAAGACCAGCTGGAGTTCTTCTAAGAACTGTGACCTAAAAATAAACAGAGATTGAACAAAGGTCATCTTTTAATAGCCGAGCCTGAGACAATATTCACATAATTTACGCTGCTTAGATTCTTTTTGAGGCAAAGCTGTTTGTGTCACATACATTTAGACTTATTAACGTGTTTGTGTGTCTTAGCGCTGTTTCTTGGCTGTGTTGTGCCATTTACTTTAGCTACCATGGTTATTTGGTGTGCCACAAATTCTACTAATTCTACTAGAACACCACAACATAGACAAAACTCCATACTGCTGTTGCAATGCCACATGTTGATATATCAAAACACAATTATGAACCCTTAATGTAATGTGACTTGATATGACATTTATCAAAACATCTACAAAACACTTTCCAGTAATGTCTACATTGATTGGGTTGTTCACAAAACACATACACACAGTGTATTGTGAGGGCAACCTTCAACCAGGTTTATATTTTCTTCATAGATCTGTGGATCTATCTTAAGCATCTGTCGGAGCTGGGTTGTTTCCTTGCTCTCAAACTGCAGAATTGGCCAGAATCAATAAATAGTGCAAAAAAAAAAAAATAATAATAATAGTGCAAAAAACATCTCTAGTATATATTCTAGATCTAGTATTCTCTAGTATATGTTCTAGATCTAGTATTCTCTAGTATATATTCTAGATCTTGTACTCTGTAAAAACATTCTAGGATTACCTTTCATGTTGCAGTGGGACCAGACACATGCAGAAGGGTATATCTTCAGTAGCATGCCTAAACAAAACTTACCTGCATTGACACCTGGTGTATGTCAAATACTGACACCCAAGAGGAATTCAGTTCCATTAAAATTCTTCCCTTTATAACGGTTGGGTTCCATATCTGCCGTTCAGAATCCAGTGACCGGGCTGCTACCTGCCAGTGCCCAGCTGAGAGATGCGTGGGTGAGGGACAATGTCTACAGCATCCTGGCTGTGTGGGGCCTGGGAATGGCCTACCGCAAGAACGCTGACCGCGACGAGGACAAGGCCAAGGCCTACGAGCTCGAGCAGGTGACCCAAACAAACATGACGTTCCACCACTAAGCTGCATCTTTCCAAATGAGCACAGCGCTACCTGGATGAAGTCATGTGCAGCGTCGCTGTTATAAGGTCACTCCGGTAAAAGGCTTTTAAATTTTGCAGAGTGTGGTGAAGTTGATGCAGGGCCTCCTCCAGTGTATGATGAGACAGGTAGAGCTATACATACACACACACACACACACACACACACACACACACACACACACACACACACACACACACACACCTTTTTAAACATCCTTTTTCATGCTGTATCATGCAGGCACTGATAAAGCTCTCATTCTGTTTACATGCCACTTCCTTGCTTGTAGTATTTGCTTTGAGCTCCTCAGTTCTTTGGGCAAATATACACCAGTCTACATGTCTGTCTGTAAGGGGCTGGCTGACGTATGTTGATACAGGTGGAGAAGGTGGAGAAGTTTAAGCACACTCAGAGCACAAAAGACTGCCTGCATGCCAAGTACCACACCCCCACCTGCTCCACCGTGGTCGGGGATGACCAATGGGGCCACCTGCAGGTGGACGCCACCTCTCTCTACCTGCTGATGTTGGCACAGATGACCGCTTCAGGTGAGCCACGTGCCGTGTACCACATGGCTGTACCTTATTCATCCGATTTTGATAATATGTATCTGTTTATGTGAGATATTTTAAAAGAGACAGAACACAGTTGGTTTTTTCACATAATAATATAATAATTTTGACATTGTCAGCCAGCTGTAGTTGAGCTGCTGTAGGTACAGTGTGGTTAGGATGTTACTCAATTTAGACAGAAATTATTAATTCAGACTATATTCATATAGTTTGAACATAGTTTGTATGAACATGGTTTGAATGAACATAGTTTGAATGAATATTCATATCTGAATCAGATTATGATTCGCTGCTGCCTTGTACTTGTTTCTATGGCGTCTGCTTCTGTATTAATTCCCGTGGCTACACTCTTTTCACTCTGCCATAGGTCTGCGTATCATATCTAACCTGGACGAGGTGGCGTTCATCCAGAACCTGGTGTTCTATATTGAGGCAGCATATAAAGTAGCTGTGAGTGCAACCCTGAACACTGAATTCTGTGTCTGTTCATTGTCCGCATAAATAACCGCATAGCTGTTTCGCTGCAGGATTATGGTATGTGGGAGAGAGGAGACAAGACTAACCAGGGAATTCCTGAACTGAATGGGAGCTCTGTTGGCATGGCCAAGGTAGGACATACCATTAATGTAGGGTGTAGTAGTCAGGCGGAGACACCTTTACTGTAGGGTGTAGTAGTCAGGCGGAGACACCTTTACTGTAGGGTGTAGTAGTCAGGCGGAGACACCTTTACTGTAGGGTGTAGTACTCAGGCGGAGACACCATTAATGTAGGGTGTAGTAGTCAGGTGGAGACACCTTTACTGTAGTATGTAAGTAGTCAGAACAGCGACCATTACTGTAGTGTGTAGTAGTCAGGTAGAGACACCTTTGCTGTATTATGTAAATAGTCAGTAGGCACTCGTGAGGTTAAAGTGCACATTGAGGTTAACTTTGCTTATGTACTGTAGTTTATAAGTACAAGTAGTATAAGTACTATATATAGTCTAGTGTAGACATGTTTTAAGTGTTGCTTTCTGAATGCCTTGTACTAAGCCAGATCAGCTCACCAACTCTTGTATTGTTAGGCAGCGTTGGAGGCTATTGATGAGCTGGACCTGTTTGGTGCTCACGGAGGCCCCAAGTCGGTCATTCATGTTCTCCCAGATGAAGTGGAGCACTGCCAGGTAATACACCACAGTTCTGCTTAATTTATTACATTTAAATCAAAAAGAAGACATGGTGGTAATAATTAAGGGTTAGGGGTTAGGGGTTAGGGGTTAGGGGTTAGGGTGATGCGGTTGTGGTGCTCACTCCTCCCCGCGTATGGCCGTAGTCGATCCTGTGCTCCATGCTGCCGCGAGCGTCCACCTCAAAGGAGATCGACGCCGGCCTTCTCTCCGTCATCTCCTTCCCTGCCTTCGCAGTGGAGGACGCAGACCTGGTCAACATCACCAAGAGTGAGATCATCTCCAAGCTGCAGGTAGCGTGTGGTACATTGACTTTGACTTCTTTTAGCCATCAGTTTGTTCTGATAGAAATGTGTAAAACACACACACACACACACACACACAAAAACAAATAAACACTGGAGCCAAAGTGTGGCAGACTGGTCTAGTGTGGTCAGGTAAAGGTCTTCCATTATCAGACATACTGGTCTAGTGTGGTCAGGTAAAGGTCTTCCATTATTAGACAGACTGCTCTAGTGTGGTCAGGTACAGGTCTTCCATTATCAGACAGACTGGTCTAGTGTGGTCAGGTACAGGTCTTCCATTATCAGACAGACTGGTCTAGTGTGAAATGTAATCAAATGAAATGTAATCATTTTAGGGACGTTATGGGTGCTGTCGTTTTATCAGAGATGGTTACAGGACCCCCAAAGAGGTAAGCTGACCTATAGCACCTGGTGGCTTTTGTGTTGGGATAGGTGGCTATGTAGACCTTTCACCAGTGATTTTCTGCCCGGCCAGTGTGTTATTAGCACTGGAGCATTTTAATTCTCTGCTGTCGTCATGGTTACAGGACTCCTCCCGGCTCCATTACGACCCAGCAGAATTAAAACTGTTTGAGAATATTGAATGTGAATGGCCAGTGTTTTGGACCTACCTGATCCTGGATGGGATTTTCAGTGGCGACCCTGAACAGGTACGTCACCTGCCAGCCACATACATATGTGCAGTTTCACTATGGTGTAGAAGAGGGACACTCGGCATTTAGGGATAAGAACTGCTGCATGTGTTGGACAACAGGGGGCAGTATGGAGTCGTCGTTAACTCTAATTTGATTGTCCAGGTGCAGGAATACAGGGAGGCTCTGGAGGGCATTTTGATTCGAGGCAAACATGGCATCAAACTGATCCCAGAACTGTACACTGTACCGGCAGACAAGGTGAGTGTTGGTGTGTCCAACACTGGTCTCTTCACACACTACATATGCTTGTATACATCTGTATGTAGAAATACATGTGTGTAGGTGTGTGTGTCCAGCCAGACTACATCCAGGAACAGAACCGAGCGACACCGTGTTGGGCTCATGGGGACGTGTGTGTGTGTGTGTGTGTGTGTGTGTGTGTGTGTGTGTGTGTGTGTGTGTGTGTGTGTGTGTGTGTGTTGCAGGTGGAGGAGGAGTACAGGAGTCCACACACCGTGGAGCGCGTGGCAGCGGGGCAGCTCCCACACATGTGGGGGCAGTCGCTCTACATCCTGGGCAACCTGCTGGCAGATGTACGGCCCCTCCTGCCCCCCTCCTGCCCCTCCTGCCCCCCTCCTGCCACTCCTGCCCCTCCTGCCCCCCCCTGCCACTCCTGCCCCCCTCCTGCCACTCCTGCCCCCCTCCTGCCCCCCTCCTGCCCCTCCTGCCCCCCTCCTGCCCCCTCCTGCCACTCCCCTGCCTTGCTACTATACTTGTATACCACGGAGTTTTCAAAAACATTTTCTGAAAAGTTCTGTTGTCTAATCAGGGCTTTCTTGCTCCTGGAGAGGTAGATCCGCTAAACAGAAGATTCTCCACTGGGTTCAAACCAGACGTTGTAGTCCAAGGTAGGAGAACAGGGTTTAACATGAAGAGGTTCTGTTTCAGTCAGAGGGAACATTTGCCTTAACAATATTTTAAAACTTAGATTCTTAAAAGTTTTCCCAAATCTTGAAATGTACACACACACACACACACACACACACACACACACACACACACACACACACACACACACACACACACACACACACACACACACACACACAGTTGTAAGCAGGTTCTACATCTGTGTTTGCTCTATTTAGTGAGTGCAGTAGCTGAGTCTGAGGAGATCCGGAGTTTGCTGAGGGATTATGGGATTGAGGTGCAGACTGTGTCGGAGGTCCTGCCCATCCGTGTAATGCCGGCTCGAATCCTGAGCCATATCTACGCGAAGCTCGGTGATGATTGGCTACACGCACCCTCACTCACTCACTCATGACTCCTCCTCTGTGATCCTCTGGGGGAAGGGATTGGTCCTCTATGATATAATACTCAACACTGATTTGTTGATTGTTCAAATGTGGGTGTGTCCTCTGCTCTTCTCAGGAAGCTCCAAGAGGCTGAATCTGACCGGTCGACCGTACCGACACATCGGGGTTCTGGGAACCTCCAAGTTCTATGAGATAAGAAACCGCACATACACGTTTACTCCACAGGTAAACACACAGTTCTGAGAGAGAGAGGGAGAGGGAGAGGGAGAGAGAGAGAGAAGGGGAGAAGGAGAGAGAGTGAGTTAACCCTGTTGTTGTATCTCTTCTCTTTAGTTCATTGACCAGCATCACTTCTACTTGGCCCTGGACAATCAGATGATTGTGGAGATGCTGAGGACTGAACTGGCGTATCTCTCCTCCTGCTGGAGAATGACGGGCAGACCCACGCTCACCTTTCTCATCACGCAGAGCATGCTGGGTAATGGGAGGCCGGCAGTCCGCTCGCACACACGTTGCACACACGTCTTGTTGTCTGTCCGCCGGAGCTCACCGAGAGGAGCTTCTGTTGGTTGTGCTTGTCATTTTAGTGGACGACGGTGAGGCCATCGACCCCTGTGTGCTCTCTACCCTGCGCAAGCTGCAGGACGGCTACTTCGGTGGAGCAAGGTCAGAACACCCGGAGATCTTCAGCGTCAACGCCATCATATCCTGCCTTCACAGACATCTGATGCTCCTGTGATGGTTTGGTGAAGACTCACTAGTGTTCACTCACTCTGATGGCGTTCCTCTGCTCCACAGAGTCCAGACGGCCGACCTCTCCACGTTTCTCACCACCTCCTTCCACACGCAGCTCAGCTTCATGGATGCTGACTCTGATGAGAACCTTCTAGATGATAATGAGGATGAGGACGATGAATATAAAGTCGAAGAAGACGAAGAGCTCAGATGTTCTCTCTCTGGTAGTTCTCCTCACCTGTTAACAGATGCAACACTTAAACCTTTTGCCGGTTTGAGGAGATGGTGATGTTTTTGTTGGTCTTTGGCATAGGAGGTTCAAACGATGTGTTTGACGAGTACCTCACACAGCTGTTGCAGAGCACAGCCACACAGTCACATCTCCCTCCCATCCAGAGGGGGCAGCAGCATGTTTTCAGCGCAGAACACACCACGCGTGACATCCTCACTCTTATGGCCCAGGTTCAGGGGCTCAATATGCCCAGTGAGTCACTCCTCATTCTCCTGCATGGTTTGAATATACAGCAGATACACTATACTGCCAAAAGATTTTGCTCACCCATCCAAATTATCGGAATCAGGTGTTCCAATTACTTCCATGGCCACAGGTGTATAAAATTAACCACCTAGGCATGCAGACATATGTGAGTCAAGGAAGGTGAGCGAATACTTTTGGCAATATAGTATTGTACTATTTCTTTTTTTTGCTGTTTTAGTTAATGTTAATTTTAAGTAAATGTTTACCGCTGCACTATGGAGTCTGAGAGTAACGTAATTTCAATCCTGTGTATGTCCTGCACGCATCACAGATTTGACAATAAAGTTGACTTTGACTTTGACTTATTTCAGTTACATATTAGCTTAGTCTGCTACATCTTAATCTGTAACCCTAGTCAGCCAGGCGGAGAGGTCTTTAGGGTGGTGTCCTGTCTCCAGCGTGGCTGGCTGTGGATCCACTGCTCCAGGGGGAGGGTCCGCTTCATACCTCCTGCTGTCTCTCACACACCTGCCCTCTTTTCAGAACCGTCTATGTATTTACCTGTGGTGCCCACTATGAACAAACACAGGAAGTCTCTGAACCTGCTGGAGGTCCCTCACTCTCCTCATCATCATCATCATCCTCACCAGCATCCTCACCAGGCAAGATCACAGCTGCTTGGTGACCTTTGCGATTATTGTTTGTGTTTTATCACTTCCATGGCTGATTTGTTTGTGATTTTGCCAGGCTCATTCTGTTGATCTGCACTTACCCCGTGATTGCCACGGTAACCCAGACTTCGCTGCCCTGGTCAGTCACCTGAAGGAGTGTCCGACCCTACAGGACCAGGCGGACATCCTCTACATCCTCTGTGCCATGAAGTAGACGCGCGCACACACTCACCACATCACCCAGCACAATATAGACAATAAGACTATGAAATACAGTTATACTTTTGACTGAAGATTCGGTATTAAATAAGCAATTATAGAAGCATTTCGATCTTTGACTTTATGCACAGAGGGTTATTAAGCATGTGCCTGTGTGTGCGTGTGTGTGTGCGTGTGCGTTTGTGTGCGTGTGTGTGTTTAGGGGTGCGGACTGGGTGGTGAGCGTCCCTGGGCCAGGCAGAGCTACAGTGCGTTCTCTGCTGGAGGAGCTGTATGTTAAAGCGGGTGCAGCTAAAGAGTGGGGGCTCATACGCTACATCTCTGGAATCCTGAAGAAGAGGGTGGAGGTCCTAGCAGAGGTGGAGTAACACTGTTCACCCAGTTCACCTCCCGGAATGGAGGAATACATGCAGTCTCTCATTAGAACTGTTCTGTGAGACATTCTGGGCAAGGCTGTGTGTTACATGCTGTGTGTGTGTGTGTGTGTGTGCGTGTGTGTGTGCGTGTGTGCGTGTGTGTGTGTGTGTGTGTGTGTGTGTGTGTGTGTGTGTGTGTGTGTGTGTGTGTGTGTGTATGTATATGTGTGTGTGTGTATGTATATGTGTGTGTGTGTGTGTGTGTGTGTGTGTGTGTGTGTGTGTGTTCTGCCCTCAGGCCTGCACTGATCTGATCTCGCATCAGAAACAGCTCACAGTGGGGCTGCCCCCTGAGCCCAGGGAGAAGGTGATCACAGCGTGAGTGAGCCTTTCTCCACTGATCCAGGACCTGTTAGATATCATGTCTAAAAATATTGCCGTTTTTAGAAACTGGTCAGTGTTCATTGCACTGATAACTGCATTGACTAGCAGCATGTTGACTAGCATCATGTTGACTAGCAGCATGTTGACTAGCATCATCCGGCCACTTTACAATGTTCTTCAGCATTTTAAAAGCCGTTGTGTTGTTTTAGCCCTCTTCCACCCAAGCAGCTGAATAACTTGATCTATGAGGCTAGCGGCCAGGACATTAGCATCGCAGTTCTCACACAGGTAACATCATCACACCTTAACCCGTCACACGCTAACGCATCACTAAAACCTTACACACTAATACATCTTTAAATTTATTCTCTCCACTTTTCTGATGGGGAAAAAAACATTTCCTCTGGAAGCAGCTGTAGCATGTAGGTGTTTTCACTGTCCCCCCCCCCCCCCCCCCCCCCCCCCCCAGGAGATCATGGTGTACCTGGCCATGTACGTGCGCTCTGAGCCCTCTCTGTTTGGGGACATGCTGCGTCTACGCATCGGCCTCATCATGCAGGTGATGGCCACCGAGTTGGCCCGCAGTCTGCACTGCTCAGGTAAGGTGAGGTGAGGGCTCCACGCCCAGAACCACGCGTGCGGTGGTCCAGTGTGACGCAGCTCTCTCCTTTCTCTCTGGCCAGGCGAGGAGGCGTCGGAGGCCCTGATGAACCTCAGCCCGTCCGACATGAAGAACCTGCTGCATCACATCCTGAGCGGGAAAGAGTTTGGAGTGGAGAGAAGCAGTGAGTCTGCCGGACGATGGAGGACGGTTGTTTCAACTCCGTCATCGTCGAGTGCGCTGTGCGACCGGACGCTGAGTGAATGTGTTGTCTTTGCCGGTACGTTTCGGTGGTGTGCTGCATGATGTGTGGAAGTGCGCCCCCTGGAGTCGAATTTCACCAGCCCAGCCATCTCCATCCACGAGCTGGGACACACCGGCGCTACCAAAACGGAGCGAACGGGCATCCGCAAGCTGAAGAGCGAAATCAAACAGGTGAGACGTGGGGAGACACCACGGAGTGTGCAGAGGTGAGACGTGGGGAGACACCCCAGAGTGTGTCTCAAGCCCCTGACGCTCACGGCAGTGTGAGCATCAACATCAGTGCAGCTGTGGTACTTCAGATGTTTCAGTGATTTTGACTTTGTTTCGCTTACAGCTTGAAGACTCCAGACCAATAAGTGTGGGTTAAGTTTATAAACGTGTTGAACGACCGCATGCGTGTGTGTACTGCCGAGTTTGATTCTCAACAGTGTCATACTAAGCATGCCTACCAGGGGTGTAACGATACGCACATTTTCACATCAGTTTTTCATTGCGAGTAAAACATTTAGCTTAATGTTTAATATTGGAAGTGTTAAAATGTGCTGATTGTAAAACGTGTCAGCAAAGAAAAATAACTGAAATTGAGCCACAATATCAAACGATACAAAAACCCGATCTACCTCAGATCAAACCTGATCTACCTCAGGTCAAACCTGACCTACATCATAAAACCTGTATCTGATTTTATCTTTTCCATCGTTACACCCTTAGTACTAAATGAGTTAATACCCATTCATACCTTCAACATCAAGCTGACTTGACTAGGTTTGTCAAACCCCAGACCTACGTGGTCTCAACACTGCAGAGTGTTGTGTTTCTCTGTTCCGAGAAGTTTTTGTACACTTTTTGTACATTCGTCATTGTTTATCAAATCAGGATTGGAACAGAATGCACTAAACTGTACCGTCTTCTGACTGTCAAGGGCTTGAGTTTGAGAACCAGCATCTCCTTTACTGCATCACGTTCCTTTCTTAATGATTCCTGTCAGGAACATGAGCTGTTTAGATCCAGCTGTGATGTTTTCCAGTGTGAACTGCTCATCCAGCACTTATTTTTTCTACTGACCATGTGAAGTGTCATTTCTTTAATCCACTTTGGAATAACTAATGTGGACACCCAAGTTCAGAAATATGTTGAAGGAATTGTTCCATTGTCAGATTGTCCGTTGTCTCACCACTCTTTGGTTGTTTTTCTGTCGTCTGCTGTTTGTCTCTTAGATCATCTCCACCAGCAGCAATGTCACCTCCCCTCGCTCCACGGTAACCATGGCTTCATCGTGTCTCTCACGCCTCGTACCTTTTGTTGAGCATTCATCCAGGACCTCCTCCACCCGGCCTGGTGGTGGAGCTCAAAGCTCTGACCCTCCTCCACCCGGCCTGGTGCTGGTTCTGTTTTGGGGGCGTAAGCTGGCGTAGCTCGCCATGCTGTGCTGATGTCCAGTCTCGGGATCGTGCGCTCACCACAGCATGGCCGCCGCCCCCCCCCGGCCTGGTGGTGGAGCTCAAAGCTCTGACCCTCCTCCACCCGGCCTGGTGCTGGTTCTGTTCTGGGGGCGTAAGCTGGCGTAGCTCGCCATGCTGTGCTGATGTCCAGTCTCGGGATCGTGCGCTCACCACAGCATGGCCGCGCCCCCCCGTATCTCCACCTGATGGAACGTTCTGGATGATGACACACCGGTGCTTGGCTCATGTGTTCTGACTAATGAAGTCAATCACCAGCCAACATGGCTGCCTTAGTTCACAGCTTTGTGGGGTATTTGAACATTACGTTAGTTACTAAGACATTTGTGTTTAAGAGTTGGGTGGTGTAGTAGCTGTTTCCATCAGTCAGAGTTCCTGAGGCCCGAAGATGTCACGTAAGACAGAAGAGCAAAAAGGTTTTTTCTTGTTTAATATCATCCAGTTATTGATCTGTCTTCAGCTGTTATCTAAGCTAATCTAGTTAGCTTAAAGAGGACAACATTAGAAGTGAGTCTGTAGTATATGCACTAAAGTACTCCACCTTTTTCATCTGGTGTTTCTGTCATTTTGTCTGTAATTAATTCACATATGTGAATGTACATTCTGTGTTTGTGTGTGTTGGCAATGCGTGTGTCGGAATGTGTGCGCGCGTTTGTGTGTGTGTGTGTGGGCATGCGTGTTTGGGAGGGGGGCATGCGTGTTTGTGTGTGTGGGCATGCGTGTGCGTGCATGTGTGTGTATGTGCGTGTATGTGTATGTCCACGTTTGTGGTTCAGCGGTGCAGTAGCCCCTCCACGCCCAGCGGGGCGCTGTCTCCAACGAGCACCGGAGACTCGCGGCTGCAGTGGGAGGAGCGCCAGGGTCAGTGGCTGCGGCGACGCCGTCTGGACGGGGCCATCAACAGAGTCCCGGTGGGCTTCTACCAGAAGGTGTGGAAGATCCTGCAGAAATGTCACGGCCTGTCCATCACAGGATACGTGCTTCCATCCTCCACCACACGAGAGGTACAGGACACACACACACACACACACATGCACACATGCACACCCTTAATTAACATAGAGATACAGAACACCCACTCACACACACACACACCCTCATAATTAACATAGAGATACAGGACACCCACTCGCGCGCACACACCCTCGTAATTGACGCACATGCACACAAACACACACGGGGTCCTGTGTGTGCTGCAGATGACTGAGGGAGAGATCAAGTTTGCGGTGCACGTGGAGTCTGTGCTCAACCACGTGCCTCAGCCCGAGTACAGGCAGCTGCTGGTGGAGGCCATCATGGTGCTCACTCTAGTGGCCGACATGGAGCTCGCCAGCATCGGAGGAATCATCCATATCGACCGCATCGTTCACATGGCCAACGAGCAGTTCCTGCAGGACCAGGTAGAGGCCCCGCCCCTTCACACCAGGGCTTACGGCGTCACACCTCTCTAATACCTGTGAGCTGTGCACATATTAGTGCGCACATCAACCAGTTCTTCCCCCTGCTGTTGGTTCACAGAAATCCAGTGGGGCCAATGAGTTTTTCCTGGAGAAGGATCCAGCTACAGGAATCTGTAACTTCTTCTATGACAGCGCCCCTAGTGGCAGCTATGGCACTATGACCTATTTATCAAAGGCTGTTATCACATACGTGCACGATTTTCTTCCTAGCACCAGCTGTCAAATGCAGTAAGGAGAGCTGCTCTATACACACGATGACCTCACCACAGATCTAGGACCAGTCTCTTTAATGGTATCCTCACCTTTTGCACAGATGTGCAACACTGTAAACCTGATGTCAGATCATCTGAAGAGTGCAGCCTCAACACCAATGCTGAGGCAATTTGAGTGGCTGACTCACAAAATTGAAAATGAGAATTGGAAAAAAAAAAAACTTCATTCGATGAATGTAATGCTTATCAATACATTTACAACTTCAAATAAAAATTTTACATTTAGATGGTCTGGCCAGGTAAAGTAATCAATAATTTTAATATTTAATAATTTATGGTTTTATTCAAGAATTAGTTTTTTCAAATGTATGCAGAATGTATATGTATTATTAACTTTAAGGGAAAGTATTAGAGGGTCAAACCCTTTCCTTACTGTGTGTGTTGTGCAACCTTTTGAGATATTATGAATGTAGGTGGAGTGTGTGTTCATCTGTCTGCTCAGAGACACGGGGTGAGTAGAATTAACCCAGTTACATTTAGTGTCATAACGTTACTTTGTACCAGCCTGCTGCCTTTTTCAGTAATATACTGCCGACTACGGTGTGATCGTTTGAGCAGTAGAGTCTACCAGTTACGCATGTACTGTACGAGGAGCACGTTTACACACACCTGTAATACAAAGACTCCGTCCTACCTGGAGCATGGCTGTAGAAATGTACTGATTCACTGGGAACAAAACATTTTGTTGACTGAGGAACACAGAAAAAAAAAAACACATACCACAGGGGACAAGTGTTGGGTGTATAACACCACCACCTCCCCTGTGAGTGAGAGAACTGACCCAAGGTCAGTTTTTCTCAGGACTATAAAGCAGGAGTGATGGTAGCAGAACTGTTCTGAGAGCAGCCCTGCAGGGTGGAGGTGGGCAGCTGCTTCCTTCTGCTATCCTGAAGTACTTCACGGGTCCAGACGGCTCAGCCGCCACTCGTGATCTTGGATAAATGAATCGAGTGTGTTTGCTGTTTTTAAAATCGGCTCGTGTAGCTGATGAGATTCTGATTCTGTGTTTGAATTCTGGACGACGTCCAGACAGTTTAGATTGCAGGCTGGTAAAGCCACTGTTAGCATGGGTCATGTTGGTGTGCTCATAAGCACCACAGCTCTTAGTGTGCTCAAGTAACTTATTAAAATGATTTATCGCCTTCTGTCTCCCTTTCTTTGTTTCATCTCTACATTTTTATTAGTTGGTCTTAGTTAACAAATGCAGAATTTGATAGTAAAATGGTGTTTTCATTTGTGACAGTGTGACAATTCATGAATGAATTCTTACTGAAATGTAATTAATTGTCAAACAGAAATTTGTGTCCATTGTTTTTGCGTGGCTGGCCTCTGAGATCAGAGCTGTGAGGTAGGTGATTGGCACGTATACAGATGGCCTCCCCATGCTGTGTATTCCCACTGGTCCTGGTCCCAAGGGCAGCAGCATAATGGTAAAATCCCCTCCGTGATGGTTCTGACTAAACTGTGGCCAAGAGCCAGAAGGCAAGCCGGGCCTTCCCCTGGAACTGGACTGGTGTGACTGCTATTGAATAAACCCTTCATAAGTCCTTGAAGGATAAAGACAGCGTCTGCAGTTAAACCTTCGGTTCCTCAGCTTAAAAAGTTCTGACAGTTACACTTTCATTGCTTAATACTTGTAATATAATGTTTATACAAGTAATATAATAATTAACAAGTAATATAATGTTATACAAGTATAATGTGTAATATGTCTTATTAATATAAATGTATTTGATGAGTTAAGGTGGTAAGTTCAAAATATTTAGATTGTATGACATGACAAATATTTCAGTTGTGACCCTGATGGTTTGCCAACAGCCATGAGACTTCAGCTCCATTCCGCTCGATCCACATTCCAGGTTTTCTGTGTGAAGCTATTAGTCTGTCCTAGCAGGCAGGTAGCTGCTGTATGATTTGTGTCCTGGTGTTGTTGCTTATGCTTTAGAACAGTAGACACAGGCTCAGATAGCTGCCGACGTGTCATTAAGCCTCCT
Source organism: Brachyhypopomus gauderio (assembly GCF_052324685.1). Classification (NCBI taxonomy): domain Eukaryota; kingdom Metazoa; phylum Chordata; class Actinopteri; order Gymnotiformes; family Hypopomidae; genus Brachyhypopomus; species Brachyhypopomus gauderio. The sequence goes on from NC_135222.1 coordinate 17,182,763, forward strand.
GGGTTAAGAATACATAATTAAGGTCACAGTACACACTAGTATCATAGAGACTGCTTGAACAGCTCTGTGTTGGATGCTCTGTACTGTCTGGGAGTGGCTGCTTTGTGTGTGAGCAGGGTGGGGGGGCTTCTGGTGCAGGAGCAAGCTAATGGAGAGAGAGTGAAGGGAGGAGAGAGTGAGGGAGGGGAAGACGGAGAGAGGGAGAGGAGAATGAGTGGGAGAGGAGAGAGAGCAGGGGAGAGTAGCAACACTGAGATGCTCTGCTGGCTGGAGGAAGAAGAGATGTCTGTGTGTGAGCTACAGGAGCGAGTGGGCTGTGTGATGAGCCACGTTGGTGAGTACATCCACCATTCTAGGGTCTGTGATGGGGGCGTGAGGATGCGGGCGTGAGGATGGGGGCTCTAGGGATGGAGGGGGTGTGGTGGGGTAGGAAGGACACGGTGAGCAGCAGTCGATCGTTATCAGGTCCTGTCTGTACATGCTTTACCCACTGATGATTCGGTCTAACTTTAGAATTGCGAAGCAGCTAAACACTGTACTGATCTGTGCTGCGTTGCTGGTTTTAATCACTGCTGTTTCAGCTCAGTTCCCGTCAGCTAGACATCCAGATTTTGCTTTTAACGACAAAAAGTACCAGATTTATCAGATTGTATTCCCACAATCTTTTTCAAGATAATAAATCACACAGACCTATTTGAGGTACCATTGCTGCGTAATGTGTGTGCCTATTGCATGATCTGCTCTGGGTGAGCGACCTGAAACACAGAAGCAGTCTGCAGGTCTTTTCCTGGTCGTGTGTGGAGTGACAGTGAGGAGGGGGCGGGGCGGGGGTGTGGAGGGGCGGGGCTTATTGTCCCAGCGCTCCTGCTCCTGCTGGACTCACTGACTCCGGGGGGAGGGGCTGTACATTGCTGTGGAAACTAACATGGGCCTACCCAGCTGCCATGATTGGCGGGGGAGCTTCAGAGACCAACTGCTTCCTGCTGTGCACGAGGGAATTCCCTGTTCTGCACACCAGACCACAGCGAGGACCTAAGATGGACGCAGCTTTCTGAACAGTGTCACTACCAGTCCACGTTAATTAATGACCTGGTTTAGCAGCTCTTACTGGATGGCCACTGGATGTGTGACTCAAACTGCAATATCTTGGTTATAATGTTAAATAAGGTAAAACTAGAAATCCTCAAGTGGACCTTTGGGAATATACAGTGGGATTAAGATTAAAGTGGCATGTGGATTTGTAACAGGAGAAAATTGACAGTCATATTTTAAATGATCTTTTTAAATGACATACATGAGGCCAGAAGTGGGAAACGGTGTCAGATCAGCGTCATATGACTGAATTGGCCATTACAGCTCAACCTCACAGCAGAATGACTCATTGGATCTGCTTTTTGATTGGTTGCTGGTGACATCACCAGAATTAAGAACAAGAGATACTAAACTAAGGACGTTAAATGATGAAATTAAAAACAAATGTATGCCTGTACACAGAGGGATATGCCATAATAAATACACTGCTTACATGCTTAATACACTAACATACTAAATACACAGCAGACATACTAAATACCCTGCTTACACAATAAATACATTACTGACATGCTAAATACACTGCTTACATACTAAATACACAGCAGACATACTAAATACCCTGCTTACACATTACATTACTGACATGCTAAATACACTGCTTGCATGTTAAATACACAGCAGACATACTAAATACCCTGCTTACACAATAAATACATTACTGACATGCTAAATACACTACTTACATACTAAATACACATCAGACATACTAAATACCCTGCTTACACAATACATTACTGACATGCTAAATACATCGCTTACATGTTAAATACACAGCAGACATACTAAATACCCTGCTTACACAATAAATACATTACTGACATGCTAAATACACAGACATACTAAATACCCTGCTTACACAATAAATACATTACTGACATGCTAAATACACTGCTTACATGCTAAATACACAGACATACTAAATACCCTGCTTACACAATAAATACATTACTGACATGCTAAATACACTGCTAGCACAATAAATACACTATTTACATACTAAATACACTGCTTACATGCTAAAAACACTGCTAACATACTAAATACAATACTTACACACTAAATACACTCAATACTCAATTACATACTCAGTACACGCCAGCACTCCAACCCCTACTCCTTTAGACGTGGTCAGCTGGTACCCCACAGAGCCGCATGTCCTTGTGTTTGGATGTCGTTTTTGTGGAGTTGTGAATGCAGCTGTGGTTGCAGCTGGGCTGCTGGAGGCTGTACGTTTGGGGCAGGTGGTGCTCAAACATCTCCAGCTGTTACAACATCTGCAGTTCCCTTTTGCTGTCAGCATCATAGCACTGATCATTTATTACGTTAATAGGCCACATGGTGGCCATCTTTGCCAAACAGAATTTTAACCATGTAAATATGTCTTTTTATGGTTTACAAGTATACATTGCAATTTGAACTGCATTGAATGTTTTGAGCTTTTATTAATAGCATAACTTAATTACAATAATGTGTTTATTTCACTTGCTGTGTTTATTACTTTATTATTTATTAGATATATTTGAATTGTATTATTTTTTCTTAGATAATTTAATTGCTCTCATCATAGCTAATATTTATTTCACACTTTGAGGTATCACTATTAATTTCTAGTTCAATGGTATTATGAACTCTAACCTATTTACTGTGTAGGATACATTCTCTGAGTAGATGGTAAAGCATAAGCGTGGCTGCTAAATGCAGTAAATGGAATGAAAATGTGATGTAACGTGAATACACTGGTCACCAGTGGCCCCTGGTCTTTACAGCTTGCACATTCTGCTGCTATCTCTGATATACTGAAGTGTTGTGGTTCTTCATTAGAACCTAATACATACCAGTGGCAGGTTATCTACATTCTCGTTTAAAACCAGTGGCAGGTTCTCTACATACTGGTTTAATACCAGTGGCAGGTTCTCTACATGATTTCTGCTTCCATTCAAGTGAGCAGACACTGTCAGGAAGAGACGAGTCATGTCCATTAGATGCCTAAAGACTGTGAGTCCTCTGCTGTTGTTTGTGAGACAGACAGAGGAAGCACATTAACCCAAACATCAGGATGCTGCTTTTATGAAGCTCTGCCTTCCCATTTATATGTTCCTACTGCGTGTGGACGCCTCCTCCACTGCATCCTCTTAGCTACCCGACTGACTGGGCTAGAATATGGAGGTATCTGAACTAGTCTGTTCTCAGTTGACATCTTAAGCACTTTCTGCAAATTTTCTGTCTGGTGAAAATTTAACTTTTGTCTGCATTCTTGGCTTCTCTTAAAAGGAGAATATCATACAAAATCCATCATGCTGGGCACTCTGGAGATGGTCCAGTATTTCCTTGTGTTTTCTATAGCTTGACTTTCTTGACAGCAATGGTAACTCCAATGGTATTTTTTCCCCTCCCCAGAGTGTGTGAGCCTCTCACTTTATTAGTAACACACCTCTTGTGCATAAACTCAGTTTAAACATTTTAAATATGTAAACATTTTAGATACAGTGATGTTATCTGCATTTACAGATTGTTAGATATGTATCCCTGAAGCTACTGAGCTCTCCTGAGCATTCTCAACGTCGCAGCCACACTGACGGTAGTGTGTGTGTGTGTGTGTGTGTGTGTGTCGGGGGGGTGTTGCACTTGTCCTGCAGGGTTGGGAGAGGTCTGACATCAAAACAGCAGCTGCTCCATACTAGCCACACTGCCACTGCTAAACCTTTGATGGATAGCTAACGTGGTGCGCTACAATTAGAGTATAATAAATGTGCAGTAGTAATGAGGCAGGTCAGTAGGGTGTAGGCGTAGGTGGAGGAAGTGTTGTGGCCGCTGATGATCAGCTAAGATTGGGATGGCTGAGCTTCTGGGTGGTGTGTTTCTAGAACACTGCGCTGATGGTCTTCCCAGAAATGACAGCAGGGGAAACAGCTCCAGGTTTTATGAGCTTCAAGGTTTCCATGCTGAGGAATGTTTTAGAACAGCAACGTCAATCTGTTCATGTTGGGTCAGCAGAGGAATGTGAGCTCACCTTTCATCTACTGTTGTGTGTCCCACCACAATGAGACCACTGCAGTGCAGTTTGTCCACTTCTGCGCCCCCCCCCCCCCCTTTGATGCTAAGTCTGTCCACTTGGAAGGAGGCTGAATTAATAATTAAGGAACGTTGAGTCCTTGGGTTAATTATAATGCCCTGTGTCACAGGGGGCTGTGTGTGTGTGTGTGTGTGTGTGTGTGTGTGTGTGTGTGTGTGTGTGAGAGAGAGGTGGGACAGAAGCAGTCCCTGGTGACGTGTGGAGTCGAGCACACACCCCTTCTGCTGCAGAATGCCTTGGAGGGCGGGAGAGGAAGAGGAAGCCCCTCTGTTCTCTCTGTGCTCTGTTCCCCGTGCGCTCTGCCAGTCTTGGGGATGTTTGCGTAAAACATGCCAGTTAGTTCCACGGCTACAGCACACCTTGCCCGTCCACACAGGCACAGCTGTAGGCGGGGTCAGGGGTCAGGGGTCAGTGCTACTCCTAAGACCAGACTGCCGGAGAACTCTACGATGGGCTCAATCATGTGTGAGTAGGAGACACTCTCAGCACGGTCATGGTCTTTAAACCTCTCCTGCTGTCTTACTGGACTTTTACATTTGTGGTGGGTTAATGGTGTATTGTGGTTGCTGTGGGTTAATGGTGCATAATGGTTGTAGTGGGTTAAGGGTGTATTATTGTTGTGATGGGTTAAGGGTGTATTATGGTTGTTGTGGGTTAATGGTGTATATGGTTGTTGTGAGTTAATGGTGTATTGTGGTTGTTGTGGGTTAATGATGTGTTATGGTTGTTGTGGATTAATGGTGTATTATGGTTATTGAGGGGTTAATGGTGTATTATAGTTGTTGTGGGTTAATGGTGTATTATGGTACTTGAGGGTTAATGGTATATTATGGTTGTTGTGGGTTAATCCAGGTATTATTGCTGTGAATAATTCTAATTCATTGTGCTTAATAATGTTTGAGATGCAGGGCAATGTGGTCTAAAAGCTGTGAGTTTAAAGCTGAGATTTTAAAGCTGTGAGTTTAGAGCTGTGAGTTTAAAGCTGTGAGTTTAAAGCTGTGAGTTTAGAGCTGTGAGTTTAAAGCTGTGAGTTTAAAGCTGTGACTTTAGCGCTGTGAGTTTAGAGCTGTGAGTTTAGAGCTGTGAGTTTAGAGCTGTGAGTTTAGAGCTATGAGTTTAGCAGCCTGTAATACTAACCCTAACAGGGTCAGTGTTCATAGTTTGTAGACGTGTTTGTGGTCTCATTTTTCTATATCAAAGCATAATTACAAATAAAGTTTGCGGTCCGGATTCATTTGATGTTTATGGCTATCCACAGGAGGTCACGCACGCATGCACACACACACACACACACACACACACACACACACACACACACACACACACACACAGTTCACACAGAAAGAAATGACTATTGTCAATACTAATGTATTGTTCTACTGAGACTCAAGGTCAAACACAGAGAGAGAGAGAGAGAGAGAGAGAGAGAGAGTGTGTGTGTGTGTGCATGCGTGCGTGACCCCCTTGGGGGGGGGGGGGGGGGGGATTGTGTAAAGCCACAGTACCCTCTCAGAGGCAGGAGAGGGTATGTTCTACCACCTTTGTAAGACTTAGAAGAGCAGGTTTTGGCACAGTTTTGGGCTCTGATGTGCTCTGATCTGTCTGCGCTGTTGCTTATTAACCACCCCTTGACTGTCTGAGCAGCTGTTACAGAAACACACGCAGGCATGATTGCACATGCACACACAGACTGGGCACAGGAGCTATGGTGCTTCACTCTGGCCATTTCTCAACACTACCCACCCATCCATCCAATCCCCCAACCAGGTGTGCAGCTCGTCAGAGGTTGTCGACACTGTCCCGCCCCCTAGACTGTCCAGGTGTTCAGACACTGGGAGACGTATTCCTTCCTCACTTCTCTTTCTCATCTTCTCTCCACACCTGCATCGCTTTGTCTGCAGGAGTTGTGTAGTATTTTCTTTCGCGATTGTTGGTGGATTTGATGAAAGAGTCATCAGGATTCATTTCAATGTACCCATGGAGTGGTGACAAGGTTGGCATGATCTCAGCACAGCACTAGATACATCATAGGAACGTCATCAGTGTGAAGGTTGGCATCAGTGTGAAGGTTGGCATGATCTCAGCACAGCACTAGATACATCATAGGAACGTCATCAGTGTGAAGGTTGGCATCAGTGTGAAGGTTGGCATGATCTCAGCACAGCACTAGATACATCATAGGAACGTCATCAGTGTGAAGGTTGGCATGATCTCAGCACAGCACTAGATACATCATAGGAACGTCATCAGTGTGAAGGTTGGCATGATCTCAGCACAGCACTAGATACATCATAGGAACGTCATCAGTGTGAAGGTTGGCATCAGTGTGAAGGTTGGCATGATCTCAGCACAGCACTAGATACATCATAGGAACGTCATCAGTGTGAAGGTTGGCATCAGTGTGAAGGTTGGCATGATCTCAGCACAGCACTAGATACATCATAGGAACGTCATCAGTGTGAAGGTTGGCATCAGTGTGAAGGTTGGCATGATCTCAGCACAGCACTAGATACATCATAGGAACGTCATCAGTGTGAAGGTTGGCATCAGTGTGAAGGTTGGCATGATCTCAGCACAGCACTAGATACATCATAGGAACGTCATCAGTGTGAAGGTTGGCATGATCTCAGCACAGCACTAGATACATCATAGGAACGTCATCAGTGTGAAGGTTGGCATCAGTGTGAAGGTTGGCATGATCTCAGCACAGCACTAGATACATCATAGGAACGTCATCGGTGTGAAGGTTGGCATCAGTGTGAAGGTTGGCATGATCTCAGCACAGCACTAGATACATCATAGGAACGTCATCAGCTGAGGAACAGCGATTCTACAGTCATTTCTATTTTTTTGCTGTTTTTCTGAATTTGTGTTTGTGTTAAATTCAGCCTGCATGGATGTATGTACATAGTTTGGCTATTCCGGGCTCTTCCAGAAGCACTTTTCCAGGACACTTATTCTCATGCCAAATAATTCCTAGATAGCATCCTAGACATTTACATTTACATTTATGGCATTTGGCAGACGCCCTTATCCAGAGCTACTTACATTTTTTTTATCTCATTTTATACAAGTGAGCAATTGAGGGTTAGGTGCCTTGCTCAGGGGCACCTCAGTCATGGCCTCAGGTCTGGGGATTGAACCCACGACTCTCCGGTCACAAGACCAGTTCCCTAACTACCAGGCCATGACTGCCCAGACTGCCCAGACAGGTCTTCCGTATGCTGAGTCATATCTGGACAGCACATTGTTCAGATGCCAGAGGCGTGAAACACAGAGTGCAGTGGGACCCTCAAATCCCTCAAAATGGCGTAACTAAAGCCACCTGGGTGAAGGGAGTCAGACAGGGAGTGTGCACTGGCCACAACACATGGGCTCAGTCCTCAATAGACCACTCACTTAAACACCTCTTACTTAAACACAACCCACTTATACACCTCTGATTTAAACACCACTCACTTTAACATCTCTAACTTAAACACCACTGAGGTTTTATACAATATAATTTTCATAATCAGAGGGAAAGTGTTCTTGTAATAAAAACGACACTGACTGAGATTTCGGACTCTGGTTATACATAGTGGAGTTCTGGTTTGGGAGGGTTTAGTGGTTGGAGTTTATGGAACCCTGAAGCTTGCGTCTCAGAGCAGAGAGGAAACACGTCGTCGATAGCAGTGTGGATGACGTGGATGCGGACACACTTCCTGTGTGTTTATACGAGGCACTCAGATTGTCAGATATATGCGAAAAGCAGCTTTACAGGAAATGCTGTTTCTCTTTTTGAGAGGGATGTCCTAAAGGGTCGCCACTAAACAGGAGAAGCGTGTTTACAGGTGACTTCCTGCCCTGCCTCTGCACAATAAAGAGAGTGTGTGATGGGACGTGTGTATGTGTGTGTACCAGGGGGTAAGGTGGAGGGTGGGGGTGGGGAGTTATGCCCCCCACATATGAGGTGTTTGGCATGCTGTTGAGGTGTATGAGGTATGAGGTGTTTGGCTGGCTGCTGATTTATTCCAGAAATGTTGAATTCCCATTTCCAGCAGAGGTCACAGCTTCTCAGAACTGCCAATCATGATTAGTATCACATGATTAGTATCACAGTGCTTTGACTTCACAGTTTTATTTTCAGAGATTGTGCTAACATGGGAACAATTAATCTGTCCTCTGCAGACTTCCTGTAGCATTCTAGCATAAACAAAAGAGAAATATCAAGGCAAAAATGCGTGTCAGATGAGGAATGGGGTCTGTGTAATACTGAACAGTGTCTAAGGACATCGCTCTCTCCCTTTGTCTTTTGTTGTGCCACTCTGGAGGTCTGTGGTGTAGAAACATTTAGAATATAGAAAAGATCAAAATATGTAATGGTTTATAATCATTTATAAAGTAAGGCACGTCAAAGCAAATTTGTTTTAAGGAAAATGTAAGTTATAAGTATGCTTCAGACCTCCCCCACCCAAGCTTTTGAGGGGCTTGACCAAATTCCACCTCTCTCATAGATCGCTGTGACTGTAAACAGGTAGGATCTGTTAACGATATGTTACACAACTGCATGTGGTGTCTGCATGTGGACTGTGTCACATGACTCTGATGTGAACTCCACTCCCCAGGGCACCGCTGCAAAACATCACTGCCTTTCTGCACTGTGTTCAGGTCTTCTCACTGAATATTTGGTGTTGTGGAAAGTGAATTTCACGATGAAACCTCCCCGTCAACTTTTCCCCAGACAGACGTCACCCGGGCTGGGCTTCATGGCACGATCAGGCCTGCCCAGCTATGTGTTTGTTTGGCCATATGTTTGTATTTACCCTTACTTCAGTCACATGACCATGTGTTTGTATTTACCCTCACTTTAGTCACATGACCATGTGTTTGTATTTACCTTCACTTTAGTCACATGACCATGTGTTTGATTTTACCCTCACTTCAGTCACATGACCACGGTGGTGCTCTCAGCATCGGGGCTCCGCCCACACTGACGGATGCCTTTGTCTTTGTTTTCCATGTTGCTCATTAGCAAGTTCCTTCCTCCCAAAGCTATTTTTAATGATGATTTCCCCCTGGTGATGGAGCGGACTTCTTTCACCAAGTGTCATTTGTTGCCATCAAGCCATCTGAGTAAGAAGTGGGCCACGCCGCTGCTCTGAAGCATTAGTGAGGATACAGAGGTTCATATTCAGACTATGGGTGAATGAGCCTTGTTCAGGGGTCTTGACTTGACATTATGTAACGGGCAGACAGAAGCAGGCATTGTCGGGCTGGGGAGGGTCTGTCTCTGTGTCTGGGGGGGGGGAGGTCTGTGCCTCTGTGTCTGGGGGGGTTGGTCTTTGGCAGTGTGAAGAGTGTGGGGAGGAGAGAAGTCTGGGTGCCACTCTTCAGTTAGACAGTCAGCCAAGTCTTTACCTCCACAGTCCAGATGGTGTGGGCACGTATCTGTGTGTAGTCTCTGCTAATTGTTGACTTTGTGTGTGTGGGAGGGTGAGAGAGAAAGAGGGTAAAGAAACCACATCTCACTGTGGTTTCAGTTCAGTCAAGCAGCGACAAGAAAAAAACAGAATCCACTGTATTCCCTTAAGAAACAAACATGCACATCAGAGCGCTGGTGTGTGTGTGTGTGTGTCTTGTGCTCGTCTGCTGTGTCAGGTGAGGTGGAGTCCTGCTCTGTAGAGTCCTGCTCTGTAAAGTCCTGCTCTGTAGAGTCCTGCTCTGTAGAGTCCTGCTCTGTAGAGTCCTGCTCTGTAAAGTCCTGCTCTGTAGAGTCCTGCTCTGTAGAGTCCTGCTCTGTAGAGTCCTGCTCTAACAAACATGGAGAGAGCAGCCGGCTCCTCTGACAGCACCTTCCTCATGGCGGCCGGCGTTTGGGGAGACGCTTCCTGGCCTGTTCTTACAGCCAGCCGTTGGGTTCCTGCTCCAGACAGAGTCCAGTTTCCCCAGGGTGGAGCACTGTCCAGAACTGGGACTTCCTCTCTCTCTTAGATGAAGCACGTCTCGCTTCCTCCGTCTCCCGCGCGCACACACACAAGCTCCCTGAAGTCATACGTCTTCTCCAGCAGGGAGGCGCCGGTGAGGCCCTCCGTCTCCTGGTTGGTGTTTCTGATAGGTCAGGCCCGGCGGCACCGCGGTCCAGCCCCCACCGACCCTCCGCCTGGAGAACGCAGGAAAACATGCCGGAGCTGGAAAAAGTGAGAGAAGCCACAAATATGCGTCTCCTGCCAGCAGTGTGGAGCAGAGACCGGCTCTCCCAGCAAGCCTGAGTGGAGAGGGAGAGAGAAGAGGAGGAAGAGAGGAGAGAGAAGAGGAGAGAGGGACAAAAACAGACGAAGAGAGTGGGAGAAACAGTGAGAGGGACAGAGAGAGGGGGAGAGATAGAGGGGGGAAAGGGAGATACAGGAGAAGAAAGAAAGCATGGAGTGAAGCAGCCTGCTGCTGGGATCTGAGCTTCGTCTGAGCTGCTGTGCTTCCTCTCGTCTGGAGACCATGATGAAGCCCATTAAGCCAGTGATGGGTAAGAGACACACGGCACGCTGGTTTGTTGACCTGTGGGACCCAGCAGAGCTCTGGAGCTTCAGACACCTTCCCTCCAACAGGGGGAGGAGCAGCGCACAGCTGGCTCCGGGTAGCTGGCAGAGAAGGTGGAGCTGGTGGAGCTGGTGGGGTCCTGCGATGAAGCTGTTGCCCGTTTGCAGCGAGAGCCTCGGGGACAAAGTGTCTTGATTGTTTTGTAGCTTTGAGTGGGAGGTGTGCTGTACGCATGGGGAGTGTTTTGCGACGGGTTTGTATGGTCAGACACTACGAAGGCCCAGTTAGAAGTGCATGCGTGTGCCCTGTATTTGTTGTTGTAACTGCAGAGTTTGACTCCTTCGCCTACGACTTCATGCTGAGCAACACAAGGCCTTTCTCTGCCCCTTCAGCTGCTGGAGATCACGGACTACTGGAGCTGAGGTGGAGCAGAAGTTAGTGTTGTACTGGGACAGGTGTAGTGGCAGAAGGTGCCTGCGCTGTCCTGGGCTGGGGCTGTGGGTGTGGCTGTGGGTGGGGCTGTGGGTTAGACAGACAGGTGTGTGTGCTATGAGCAGCTTCCTACAGTGACCTACAGAATGTTTGCAGCTCCCCCCTGTTTACAACTCGCCTGCTCCAGACGTTACTTCCTATTACCTGGGAATCAGCTTACTGTGCTGCTCCCTGAAGAACATGGGATCAACAGTTTAATGTAGAACAGCACCTTGGTCCTGATGGGGCTTTATTACAGGTGGAGTTCTTCAGCACTAGACTGAGAAATATTCAAGTCAGAAGCATCATTGCAAATCTTCATTGGTCTGGTTCTGGGAAGAGGAACCCTGGGAAGAGGAACTCTTTGCTGGTAGGAGGCGTGGAAAGCTGTGCAGGTCTGTCCAACTGTATCTGCGGGGAGGACCTGCCCTGTCTCTGCACGTAGCCTCCCCGGGCTGCTCTGTCATTGGGGAGAGGGCGGTACACGGCCAGCCTGGAACGGGCCGACCCGTCATCTTCCTCTCTGCTGCCCCCTATTGTGACCTACTTGTCTGTGACCCTGGGGCCAGAAGATAACATCGACACCACGCACGCCACTGACGCACATTGTCTTTCCTTTTGGGTGTCTGTGGGGGGACGTGTGGGTTTGTGTGGGGGTGTGTATGAGTATACAGTTGTGTGAAAAAGAAACTCTGGAATGTTTCATTACTGTAAATAGCAGCTTTTCTTGATCACTAGCAAAAATCTCCCGCATTGCAGTTTTGTGTGGTGCCGTGTGTAACACGCTGTTTGACGAGACTCAGCGGTTTAGGGTCTTAATGCAGGTCTTCAGAGCACAGAGCAGAACTTGTCTGGCTCCTCTTTGATGTAACGCTGAGTCCTCAAGTGTCTCCTCTTTCACGAGGATGTAGATGAATGGCTTGTTTAAATGGCATGAATCCCTTTGCAAATGCACACAATCTAAGACCTGTACTCAAGGTCAGAGGGTGTGCTTAGAGGCGCAGCCTCAGGACGGGGTCGTGTTTAGAGGCGTGGCCTCTGGGTCAGGGGGCGTGTTTAGAGGGGCAGCCTCAGAATGGGAGCTGCTTTCATTGTGCCTAGCCACTGTGAGGGGAGGCGTGTCCAGCTGATAACCTGCTCCACCCACGTCCATACGCCTGGATGCCTCACACTGTGATTGTGCTGCAGCTGAGTGTGGAAATGTTTGAGGTCAGCAGAGTGATGCAGGTTAAACCACGGGGTTCTGTCACGGGGTTCTGCCACGGGGTTCCGTCATGCCAGCACTGTCAGGGAAAAGTATAAGCATATTTCACTAATATCTAACAGTTTGGCATTTCTCTCTTCTCTCTATTTCTTTCTCACCCCTCTCTCTGTCTTTCTCCTCTTTCTCTTCCACAGATGAGATCATGCAGCGGGATATCAGGCCTCTGCTAGCTGTGGACATCATCGAACAGCTTCACAAGCAGTTTGCCCTCCTATCAGGTGAGTGTTGTGAGCTGAGTGTGTTGTGAGGTGGGTGTGTTGTCAGGTGAGAGAGTTGTGAGGTGAGTGTGTTGTGAGGTGAATGTGTTGTCAGGTGAGAGAGTTGTGAGGTGAATGTGTTGTCAGGTGAGAGAGTTGTGAGGTGAGTGTGTTGTCAGGTGAGAGAGTTGTGAGGTGAGTGTGTTGTCAGGTGAGAGAGTTGTGAGGTGAATGTGTTGTCAGGTGAGAGAGTTGTGAGGTGGGTGTGTTGTCAGGTGAGAGAGTTGTGAGGTGAGTGTGTTGTCAGGTGAGAGAGTTGTGAGGTGGGTGTGTTGTCAGGTGAGAGAGTTGTGAGGTGAGTGTGTTGTGAGGTGAATGTGTTGTCAGGTGAGAGAGTTGTGAGGTGAGTGTGTTGTGAGGTGAATGTGTTGTCAGGTGAGAGAGTTGTGAGGTGAGTGTGTTGTCAGGTGAGAGAGTTGTGAGGTGAGTGTGTTGTCAGGTGAGAGAGTTGTGAGGTGAGTATGTTGTGAGGTGAATGTGTTGTCAGGTGAGAGAGTTGTGAGGTGAATGTGTTGTCAGGTGAATGTGTTGTCAGGTGAGAGAGTTGTGAGGTGGGTGTGTTGTCAGGTGAGAGAGTTGTGAGGTGAGTGTGTTGTGAGGTGAATGTGTTGTCAGGTGAGAGAGTTGTGAGGTGAGTGTGTTGTGAGGTGAATGTGTTGTCAGGTGAGAGAGTTGTGAGGTGAGTGTGTTGTCAGGTGAGAGAGTTGTGAGGTGAGTGTGTTGTCAGGTGAGAGAGTTGTGAGGTGAGTGTGTTGTCAGGTGAGAGAGTTGTGAGGTGGGTGTGTTGTCAGGTGAGAGAGTTGTGAGGTGAGTGTGTTGTCAGGTGAGAGAGTTGTGAGGTGAGTGTGCTGTCAGGTGAATGTGTTGTCAGATGATGTAACGAGTGGGCTAAGCAGGCATGACGCAAATGCAGGATTTGGAAGAGTTTATTAAAGAAATAAGACACGTAAAACACACAACTATGGGACTCACAACCATAGACAAGGTAAATAGGTAAGACATGACATAGAACAGGACCACAAACTCACCACAGCTGACAGCAACCACAAATATAACTAACAAAGAGTATAATGCAGATGGAAAAGAAAGAACTAGATCAACACATGGAACATGGGTAAACCACATAACAAGGGGTAACGTATCACACAGGCACAGGGAATCAAATAACACACTTCTATTGCTACTACTGGGAAACAGGGAGAATAGAAAAACGATTAATACACAGAAAGCATACACATACCGTAGAATGACATGAAACAGAAAACGAACCGGGATAAGGGAAGCTAGACAAATAAAAAAAGAGAGAACACGAGAGGAACACAGAGGAACGGCGACAACTTACAATGACAGACAACAGGACTGGAATACACAGGGGTAAATATACATGGACTAACCGAGCAAGACACAGGTGAGAATAATAATCAAGGGGCAGGGAAACAGGGGCTTGACAGATAACGGGGAAACCATAGAAACAAGGCGGGACTTGGGTAGGGAAAATACAGGACAACAGATATGACAGCTATAGCTATAGTGGAGGGGGCGGAGCCAGACGTGAATGTGAAAGTGTTGTCAGGAGAGTGTTGTGAGGTGATTGTGATGGAAACAGTGCAGGGTGAAGCAGAGAAAGATCAGCGACACAGATGAAGTTCTGTGTAGCTCAGAGAAGCCGTAGAGCCTCAGAAGCTGTTAAAATGGTGCTGGCCTCAGGCTCTGTGTTTGGGTGTAGTGCAGTGAATGGTCAGCGTATGACACAGACCCGTCCCTCCAAGATGAGCACGAGTTGATGTAAGTGGGTGGGACCCCAAGTCCACTGGGAGCTGTCCCCCACCCGTGTCCCCCTCTCCTGTGTCCCCCACCCGTGTCCCCCTCTCCTGTGTTCCCCACCCGTGTCTCCCCACCTGAGGTCTGGTGTTCCTGCCCACTCTCTTCCTAAACACTGCAGTGACAGTGCTGTCACTTCAGCCCCCACAAGGTTACAGATATTATGTCATTCTATGGAGTTGTAGTAGAGCTGAAATTTTGGATTTTGGAGCTTTAACAGATGTAGAACTCACTTCTTCTTAATGGTCCCCCCTCCCATTTTTTCTTAGAATTTGATTTCTTTCCCTTCTGGAAAATTAGAAGGGGGGGGGGGGGGGGGGGTCAGATCCTGTTCAAATCAGTTCTTGCAGGAATAGACTAATTCAACTAATGGCAAATCTCCTGTTCCAGATGATGGTAGACAGGAAGAATGCACTGAAGGACTCAAATGATGTCAGCTTCACACGCTGTATCTGAGCCATGCCTGTCATGTAACGGTCAACAAGCCTGTCTCAGCTTTTCATTCCAAACTTCCCATGAGCACCACCTGGTGGAGGGCTCCAGAAACAACATCACCTTAGGTTCTTAACTGAAGTATGTGTGAGCTGTGGATTGTGAAGCCCATTTTAGTTCCAGCATGTCCTGTGCCCTGGATAGGGTCCCTGCTTTGTTCGGGGTGTGTCGGTCTGCACAGAGACATCAGTGTGAATAATAGGTGTGGAGTCCTGCTGAGAAGAAGTACAACACACAACATGGATCTGTGATGTGGTTGTGTGCACCTGTGTCTGTGCATGTGAGGAGAGGGAGGAAGAGAATGCAAGAGAGACAGAGAAAGAAAGAAAGAAAGAAAGAAAGAAAGAAAGAAAGAAAGAAAGAAAGAAAGAAAGAAAGGACAGACAATGATGAAATTAGGACGACTGATTAGATAGACGGGGCATGCCATGGCGAATTCTCCAATAAACCATCATTTCCCATTTCACATCTCAGTAGTTGCATCATGAGCTCCATCAAACAGCACAAAACAATGCTGTTTTCTCCTGGGGCCTTCTGAGAGCCGACTTAGTACAACTAAAGACTGTGAGATCTGTGCTGAGAGCAGAGCAGCTAAGAACCATCCAGACACGGTCCCTGAGGCTCGAGGTCAGTGAGTGTGCACCTGCTCCCTGAGGCACGAGGCCCAGATGGGGTTTGTCTTCTCCTCTTGTATTAGTGAATTTGTGTCTGACCCAGTGCTCATCAAGTGCGTAGAATAGAGTGGAATGGTGTGAAGTTACCTGCTACTCAAATGGTATTGTCATGACCGCAAGTGTCTAGACGTCAAGCGTCTATTCTCAGGACAGGAAAATTAGCTAATTTCTGCCCCCTTGTGGTTAAAATAAAGCAACAAAGCATCTCATTGTTACAATGACTCAGTGACTACGCTGTTGCTGCCTGTTGGGCAGGTCATGAGGAGAACTAGTGTCCTCTTGCACCTCCTAACCCTAACCCCTAACCCCTAACCCCTAACCCCTAACCTTCATGCGGCTTCACTCCTGTGACACAATACAGGACAGTTTGCTGTTGTTAACAAAAGGGATGATGGAGCCCACATGAATAATGTAATGAAACAATGTTATGAATAATGCCAGTATAAATAGAAATCTCACGAGTGTGCTAATGTAATGTGTGCTAGGGTAATGTGTACTGGTGTAATGTGTATTAGTGTAATGTGTGGTGGTGTAATGTGCACTGGTGTGATGTGTGGCGGTGTAATGCGTACTGGTGTGATGTGTGGCAGTGTAATGTATACTGGTGTAATTTGGGCTGCTGTAATGTGTACTGGTGTGATGTGTACTGGTGTGATGTGTGGCGGTGTAATGTATACTGGTGTGATGTGTGGCAGTGTAATGTATACTGGTGTAATTTGGACTGGTGTAATGTGTACTGATGTAATGTGTGCTAGTGTAATGTGTACTGGTGTAATGTGTGCTAATGTAATGTGTACTGGTGTAATGTGTACTAGTGTAATGTGTGCTGGTGTAATGTGTACTGGTGTAATGTGTGCTGGTGTAATGTGTACTGGTGTAATGTGTGCTGGTGTAATGTGTATTGGTGTGATGTGTGGTGGTGTAATGTGTACTGGTGTAATTTGGGCTGCTGTAATTTGGGCTGCTGTAATGTGTACTGGTGTGATGTGTGGCGGTGTAATGTGTACTGGTGTGACGTGTGGCAGTGTAATGTATACTGGTGTAATTTGGGCTGCTGTAATTTGGGCTGCTGTAATGTGTACTGGTGTGATGTGTGGCTGTGTAATGTATACTGGTGTAATTTGGGCTGCTGTAATGTGTACTGGTGTGATGTGTGGCGGTGTAATGTATACTTTTGTGATGTGTGGCAGTGTAATGTATACTGGTGTAGTTTGGGCTGCTGTAATGTTTACTGGTGTGATGTGTGGCGGTGTAATGTATACTGGTGTGATGTGTGGCAGTGTAATGTATACTGGTGTGATGTGTGGCAGTGTAATGTATACTGGTGTAATTTGGGCTGATGTAATGTGTACTGGTGTAATGTGTACTGATGTAATGTGTGCTAGTGTAATGTATACTGGTGTGATGTGTGGCAGTGTAATGTATACTGGTGTAATTTGGGCTGGTGTAATGTGTACTGGTGTAATGTGTGCTAGTGTAATGTGTACTGGTGTAATATGTGCTAATGTAATGTGTACTGGTGTAATGTCTACTGGTGTAATGTGTGCTAATGTAATGTGTACTGGTGTAATGTGCACTGGTGTGATGTGTGGCAGTGTAATGTATACTGGTGTAATTTGGGCTGGTGTAATGTGTGGTGGTGTAAAGTGTGATGGTGTAATGTGTGGTGGTGTAATGTGTGGTGGTGTAATATGTACTGGTGTACTGTGTGCTAGTGTAATGTGTACTGGTGTAATGTGTACTGGTATAATGTGTGGCGGTGTAATGTGTACTGGTGTAATGTGTGGCAGTGTAATGTATACTGGTGTAATTTGGGCTGGTGTAATGTGTACTGGTGTAATGTGCACTGGTGTGATGTGTGGTGGTGTAATGTGCACTGGTGTGATGTGTGGCAGTGTAATGTATACTGGTGTAATTTGGGCTGGTGTAATGTGTGGTGGTGTAATGTGTACTGGTGTGATGTGTGCTAGTGTAATGTGCACTGGTGTGATGTGTGGCAGTGTAATGTGTACTGGTGTAATGTGTACTGGTGTACTGCGTGCTAGTGTAATGTGTACTGGTGTAATGTGTACTTGTGTGATGTGTGGCAGTGTAATATATACTGGTGTAATTTGGGCTGGTGTAATGTCTACTGGTGTAATGTGTGGTGGTGTAATGTGTACTGGTGTAATGTGTGCTAGTGTAATGTGTACTGGTGTGATGTGTTCCTGTGTAATGTGTGCTGGTTTAATGTCTACTGGTGTAATGTGTGCTGGTGTAATGTGTGTTGCAGGAGGAAGAGGGAGAGATGGTGCCCCCATCATCACGTTTCCAGAATATTCCGCCTTTAGTGAGCTCCCTGATGAGGACTTTGTTAACGTGGTCACATACCTGACCAGCATACCCAGGTACTACTCTGCATACACATGCGTTTCCTCATGGTGTAATGGTTTGGAATGTTTTCTCATTTTTAACATGGTTTCATATTCTGGACAAGAAAGCAGTTTGTAATAAAACAGTAAAACAGACAGATAATGCCAAAAATGTTAAAAAGCTTTGGAGATGCTTGTGTTTGAAATGTTCCTGACACACACAAGAGTCTAAGGATAGGCCTGCCTCCACTGGGCACAGACTTTTCCTGATCTCTCCCCAGTTTGAAGTGCTTATGCTGGTCTTTCTCTCTCCAGTCTGGATGCAGCCAGTATCGGCTTCATCATCATCATCGACCGTAGGCGGGACAAATGGAGCACAGTCAAAGCCTCGCTGGCGCGGATAGCTGTGTGTACACACCACCATCACCAGCACGACCATCTCCATAGATACATACATGAGACAGGTGTTCAGTTTTCAGAGGGCACAGTTCAGAGGGCAGAGAACCTCTTGAATCCTTCTTGAAAGAGCACTTGATACAGAAACTGAATGTATACATATTTATGTAGATTAATCATGAAAATCCTGGTTTCAAGCATGCAGAGCCAAATGTTTCCCTGTGGTCTATTTTGTTGTTCTTTATCAGATAAAAAGGTATTACACTTTTTAAATCCTATAGGGAACTATGAAGTTGTATTTACCAGTGTTCTTCAACCCATGTTTACCTGCTACTCTGGAGATGGAGCAGGTGGTGTAAGGAGAGATGGAGCAGGTGGTGTTAGGAGAGATGGAGCAGGTGTAAGGAGAGATGGAGCAGGCGGTGTAAAGAGAGATGGAGCAGGTGGTGTTAGGAGAGGAAGCAGGTGGTGTAAGGAGAGATGGAGCAGGTGGTGTAAGAAGAGATGGAGCAGGTGGTGTTAGGAGAGATGGAGCAGGTGTAAGGAGAGATGGAGCAGGTGGTTTAAGGAGAGATGGAGCAGGTGGTGTTAGGAGAGGAAGCAGGTGGTGTAAGGAGAGATGGAGCAGGTGGTGTAAGAAGAGATGGAGCAGGTGGTTTTAGGAGAGATGGAGCAGGTGTAAGGAGAGATGGAGCAGGTGGTGTTAGGAGAGATGGAGCAGGTGGTGTAAGGAGAGATGAAGCAGGTGGTGTAAGGAGAGATGGAGCAGGTGGTGTAAGGAGAGATGGAGCAGGTGGTGTTAGGAGAGATGGAGCAGGTGGTGTAAGGAGAGATGGAGCAGGTGGTGTTAGGAGAGATGGAGCAGGTGGTGTTAGGAGAGATGGAGCAGGTGGTTTAAGGAGAGATGGAGCAGGTGGTGTTAGGAGAGATGGAGCAGGTGGTGTTAGGAGAGATGGAGCAGGTGGTGTAAGGAGAGATGGAGCAGGTGGTGTTAGGAGAGATGGAGCAGGTGGTGTAAGGAGAGATGGAGCAGGTGGTGTTAGGAGAGATGGAGCAGGTGGTGTTAGGAGAGATGGAGCAGGTGGTTTAAGGAGAGATGGAGCAGGTGGTGTAAGGAGAGATGGAGCAGGTGGTGTTGGGAGAGATGGAGCAGGTGGTGTAAGGAGAGATGGAGCAGGTGGTGTAAGGAGAGATGGAGCAGGTGTAAGGAGAGATGGAGCAGGTGGTGTAAGGAGAGATGGAGCAGGTGGTGTTAGGAGAGCAGTGGCAGATCAGAGTCCTCAATAAAAGCAGGGCTGAAGGTCAGCTGAGGTTACAGGGTTATGGTTCAACCCTGGTCCATGTTCAACACATCTTAAGTAAACAGAAATTCAATAGAATATTGTTTTTGAAACCTCAGTGCACCTGCTGTACTTATGAATTACTGTATTTGAGATAAATTATGGCAACTTCTCCACCCCCCCCCCCCCCAACCTTTATTTTGAGTGTGAGTTTTTCCTCTAAGTGTAGTTTCTTGTTGTGCCAACAGGGGGCGTTCCCAGGCAACTTGCAGCTGGTGCTGGTGTTGAGACCCTCGCGTTTCTTCCATAGGGCGATTACTGACATTGGCATCCGGCTACACCGGGACGACTTCAAAATGAAGGTACCGGTTGGGTTGGCCTGCTGGAAACACACTGACCGCGTTATGTAAGGCATATAAGAACAACTCCATTTAAATGAGATCTAGTTAGAAAGACTCTAAAATGCTTTATCTACTTAAATATTTAATGATTATGATAGCGGAGGGTATGTGTCTGATAGAGAAGGGTGTGTGTCTGATAGAGGAGGGTGTGTGTGGCATCTAATAGAGGTGGGTGTGTGTCTAATAGAGGAAGGTGTGTGTCCTGTGCTCTGAAAGGTGTTGTGAATTGAGAAATTTTAGTTGAATTAGTCATGTAGTCAGTAGACAGATGTTCAGCTGATAATCATTAACCAGGGACGCATTGCTGGGATTTTAGGAAAATTACTTTCAAGACAAAGGGCTTCATTCACAGCATTTGATTAATAAATGTATGACAATAAATAAAGAAAAAAATCTTATTTTTATTTTTTATTAAATCAAACCTCTTTGGACTGAAGGAAATTATGGAAAATTTAAGTCTTCTGCTTAAACTTTCAGATCATCATGCTGAATTCCCTCTCAGATCTGCACGGCTATGTGGACAAAGGACAGCTGACCTGTGAACTGGGGGGCAGCCTGCAGTACTGTCACAGTCAGTGGATCCACCACCGCACAGTGAGTCTGTTACCACACAGTGAGTCTGTTACCGCACAGTGAGTCTGTTACTGCACAGTGAGTGAGTCTGTTACCACACAGTGAGTCTGTTACCACACAGTGAGTGAGTCTGTTACCGCACAGTGAGTCTGTTACCGCACAGTGAGTCTGTTACCACACAGTGAGTGAGTCTGTTACCGCACAGTGAGTGAGTCTGTTACCGCACAGTGAGTCTGTTACCACACAGTGAGTCTGTTACCGCACAGTGAGTCTGTTACCGCACAGTGAGTCTGTTACTGCACAGTGAGTGAGTCTGTTACCGCACAGTGAGTCTGTTACCACACAGTGAGTGAGTCTTTTACCACACAGTGAGTCTGTTACCGCACAATGAGTCTGTTACCGCACAGTGAGTCTGTTACCGCACAATGAGTCTGTTACCGCACAGTGAGTCTGTTACCGCACAATGAGTCTGTTACCGTACAGTGAGTCTGTTACCGCACAGTGAGTCTGTTACCACACAGTGAGTCTGTTACCGCACAGTGAGTCTGTTACCGTACAGTGAGTCTGTTACAGACGAGTAGTTCAGCCACTATTTAGTGGGTCAGTCACTGTACACTCAGAGAGTCAATGACAATAATATACTCACTGGCCACTTTATTAGGTACACCTGTCCAACTGCTCATTAACGCAAATGTTGAATCAGCCAATCACATGGCAGCAACTCAATGCATTTTGGCATGTAGACATGGACAAGAGGATCTTCTGCAGTTCAAACCGAGCATCAGAATGGGGAAGAAAGGTGATTTAAGTGACTTTGAATGTGGCCTGGTTGTTGGTACCAGACGGGCTGGACTGAGTATTTCAGGAACTGCTGATCTACTGTTATTTTCATGCACAACCATCTCTTGGATTTACAGAGAATGATTCGAAAAAGAGAAAACATCCAGTGAGTGGCAGTTCTGGGGGCACAAATGCCTTGTTGAGGTCAGAGGAGAATGCCAATAGAGCTGATAGAATGGCAACTAACTCAAATATCCAGATGGTACAACCCAGGCATGCAGAAGAGCATCTCTGAACGCACAGCACGTTGAACCTTGAGGCAGATAGACTACAGCAGCAGGAGACCACACCGGGGGCCACTCCTGTCAGCTAAGAACAGAGGCAATAATTCACACAGGCTTATGAATATTATACAATAGAAGATTTGAAAAACGTTGCCTGGTCTGATCAGTCTATTTCTGCTGTGACATTTGGATGGTAGGGTCAGAATTTGGCGTCAACAACATGAAAGCATGGATCCATCCTGCCTTGTATCAACAGTTCAGGCTGGTGGTGGTGGTACAATGGTGTGGGGGATATTTTCCTGGCACACTTTGAGCCCATTTGTACCAATTGAGCATTGTGTCAACACCACTGCCTACCTGAGTATTGTTGCTGACCATGTCCATCCCTTTATGATTGCACAGTGTACCCATCTTCTGATGGCTACTTCCAGCAAGAGCAAATCATCTCAGACTGGTTTCTTGAACACAACAATGAGTTCATTGTACTCGAATGGCCTCCACAGTCACCAGATCTCAATCCAATAGACCTTTGGGATGTGGTGGAACGGGAGATTCGCATCATGGATGTGCAGTCGACAAATCTGCTCAACTGCATGATGCTATCATGTCAATATGGACCAGATTATCTGAGGAATATTATCAGTACCTTGTTGAATCTATGCCATGAATGATTAAGGCAGATCTAAAGGCAAAAGTGGGCCCAACCCGGTACTAGCCATGTGTACCTAATAAAGTGGCTGGTGAGTGTATATTGTAACATTCATTCAGGTTTTACTCCCAGATGGTTTGCTTTTGTCAACTATTTATTTTATTCAATAATTAGCACAAGTGAACTCACTCAAAAAGTTGCTGCTTATCGTTCTTCCCCAAGAGCCTCCTCTCCTCTCTTCTCTTCTCCTCTCCTTCTCTCTCTCTCACTCCCGCGCGTCCCCACTCACACATAACAGCTTAATGAAACACTATCCCAATAATCCCTTAAGGATCATTACAAATACCATAAACATAACAAACATAAATATGAACACAACAAACATAATAAGCATGACAAACAAAAACATGAACATAATCTTTAGTAGGACATCTCATTTTCCTTCCTTTGTTGCTGTTGTGTCAACCCAAACAACAGAATTATCTTAATGTCTTCTTAATTAGGCCATTGAAAATTTTGCTGTGACGGTGAAAACCACAGCACAGATGCTGCAGACGTTTGGATCAGACTTAGCAGAAACCGAACTCCCCAATGACGTGCAGCGTACCAAAGACCTCCTCACCGCGCACACAGAGAAACACAACAAACTCCAGGTAGGCAAGTGTGCGAACAAGCCTGCTCCGCCTGGGCATGTGGCCTCCTGAGCTTAGTGAAGTGAAGCTCAACAGTGCTTTTGTTTGGTTTCAGGATGAGCTAAAGTTAGCCATGAGTCAGGCAGCCACTCTGCTCTCATGCATTAAAGCCCAGGCCAGTAAAACAGAGAACCACACGCTAAACCCAGACGAGATGGAGAACCAGACCACAGTTGAAAGGTTGGTGGATCTTCGGTCATTTATGTGATGGTTACAAACACACCTTTGCTCTAATGTTATATTCATAAATGATATATTCTAGAAATTATCATTTTTATCATCAGGAAAACATCCTTGTCCTTTGGCCACGTTGTCCCATTAATATTTTCATTATCCATTTCCGTTCCACTTACATCCCTTTCATATCCCCAATGGATCTCTTTAGATTCCCTTGCATGTTTGGGTTGATTATATATGCTCAAGGTGACACGCACAGCTTGAGATGGCAGTGGGGTAGCCACACCTGTTTCATTGTCATTCGTGTGTGTGTATAAATAGTAAATGAGTTCCTGTTTCAGCCCCATGACAAAGGGATGTTGAACAGCTAGAGAATGCTCTGAAGAAAAGCAGTTGAAATTTTGAGATGATAATGAAACTTTACGGTCATAGCCATAAACTACATGTTTTGGAGACAAGTCAAATTAAACTTTACAGTCATAACTATAAACACCAGAGGTGTTAAAGCGTGTGAAAGGAAGCATCCACCACCGTGGAGCTTGGAGCTCACGCTCTATGGGTCTTGGTGGGTGTGGGCTACAACAGCTTATTTAGTCAGAATGTCAGAATAAATCCAGCATCTTAGCAGAAAACACTGGAGAATGTCATCAGTCAGGAAATTTACATGGTTCGCGTGATGAGAAACATGAGGCCATACGGGTCATGTGGTCAAAAGCACAAGTCTATGTTAGACATTACTTCTTCTTCTTCAGATATCAGTGTCACAGAGCCACTGTAAACTGTCAGCTCTCTTCATGATAAACAACCAGACCTTAGAGTACTAGAAGCATTTTGTCACATGATAATATAACTAATCAAAAAAATTTTCTTTGTTGTTGGGACTTGTTTAATGATTGCTATTCTGTGATGCATAATAGTTAAATTTAATTTGAGAAACATAAAAAAACATAACACATGTTTTGGCTAATCACTCATGTTTTCTCCAACAATTCTGCCAGAGGTGTGTGAACTTATGAGTGCAGCCGAATATATCAGCATGCGCATATGTAAGAAACAAACTGAAAATATCATCATATGCATATGTTTGGTGTGGTTTTAATCTCAGTGTTAAGACTTTAATGTGTTAATTTTTTAAGCTCTTGTGTTTTTTGGTGGAATTCCAAATCCAATGTTTGTTTTAAGGTGGCAGCATTCTTATTGTTCAAAGTTGTAATGCATGTTGGACACACACTGGGAAAATATTTACATTTGCTAGAGGTGTGCCAAAAAAATCGATTCATATATCAAAAATCGATTCTCATTTACTACGATTCAGAATCGATTTTAAATGTCCCAAAATCGATTCTAAGTCGCAAGTACAAAATTACGCGAGACTTTACGCAGCAGGTTCTGGGACACTCTCGTGTGCGGAAAGGTTTCAAAACAGATGGAGGAAAGAGATATTCAACCTGTTCCGTCTTCATTTAAGGCAAAAATATGGGTTTGTTTTGGTATTTACGAATGCCAGGGAAGACCGAACTTGACACAATGTAGCTCTTGTGCAAGGCGTGTGTAACGCGGTGAGTACGGGAACGTACACACAGCGTGAAATAATATAGAGAAGGGTGGACACGAGTGCCGGCTCGCAAAAGCAATACATTTGACACTCGTCACATGTATTAGGGAGAGGGAAACGCTCACAGCGACCCAGAACGAACAAACAAAACAACACGGGAGACTCAACGCACAAGAGAATAGAAACCAAAACCGTGAGGGCACGAAGTAAATAGAAACAAAAAACCAATGCGGAAAATACAACGCGGGAAAAATAACAGTTAACCGTAGTGAGACGGGAGAAAGAAACAAAACAACAACAGTAACTAAAAAACAGCGCGGATAAATGCAACGCGAAAACGAAACCAAGGATGCCAGCAGAAGTAACTGGCAAAAAACGCCGCAGCAAAATAAAACCCTTCCCAAAAATAAAGGCAAAACGGATGTAGGATTGTGAAAACTTGAGATGAGTCAGGAAGCGACGCAGGAGATAGATACTCGAATAAGTAAAGAGAAAGCATAACAGAGAGGTGGCGAGACACCTACAAACGAGAAGCAATCACAGAGAAAGCAGACACTGGCTGAGAACGTACGCCTGTATAGTCTGGGACTGACTCTGGTGCCCCTAGCAACGGCTGGGGGAACTGCATCCGAGCCAGCCCTGACAGCTTGTAAAATGAAGCTCAAGAATTTTGGTAACAAAAAGCATTTTATTTTACCAAAGCACATTATTTTTGTTAATTAAATGTGAAAGACACTTTATTTTCTGTATTTGTCATTCTGTCTTGCAAAGCAGACTGTAGTAGATCATGCAGATTTTATAGACTTAAGCAGAAATTTTTATAAATCAAATCGTTTTTTGAATCGAAAATCGATTTTGAATTGAATTGTGGCCCCCAAAATCGGAATCGAATCGAATCGTGAGATAGTAAACGATTCCCACCCCTAACATTTGCATTAAAATAACTTGACAGACACCCTTGTCTAGTGCTCTGTTGTTGCCATCAAATACAGAATCTTGTGTGCTAAGAGAGCAGTGTTAAGTATACAATCCACTGGACTGCTAAAGAATACAATCAGGCTAAAATCCTCTAGCTAAAGGAGAAAGATGGCAGTTAACACTAATTTGACGAAAGCTATGAAAGTGTTCACTTCCACAGTGCATGTTAAGGTGCTTTACTACAGATTTGAAATATTTTTGCCTGGTCAGCCAGTATCCTGGGTGAATCCTGTATCACTTGCCTCAGGTGATCAAGATAACACACACACTTTGTCTCAGTCAGACTGTTCTGTCTAGGCTGATCTTCAGGGACATGTATACATTTCCAGACAGTGTAACGCGGCTCGCGCCACGGAGCGAGGAGACGGACACAAATGCAGAGATGAGCGAGATTTAATACAGGGAATACCAAAACCGGAGTCGATAGAACAGGCAGGGGTCATAACGTGTGGGCAATCAGCACAAGAAATGTAGACAGGCATGACGAGACGAGAACAGGAAGACTCACGGACCAGGGAACAAACAGGCTGACCGAACAACGCACGAACCGACAGAAAGACCAAACGAACAAAGCACAGAGTAGACTAACAGCATGAACCAACGGGAATGACAAAATCACGGATGATCGACTGGGGACTGACGGGACTAAAATACAATGACATTAAACGAAGGGCAGGTGACGGTGATAACAAGGGGGCGTGGTAAACAAGGAATCACGGAGACAACGAGCTGGGCGGGATAAACAGGCAGGGAATAACAAAACCACGAGGAACAGAGACGTTGGAGTGACAGCGGGGAGAGGGGGGCGTAGCCCTACGTGACAGACAGTTCTCACTGGAAGTGTGTGTTGTTTTCATTCCCCTCTGCAATTCATTTAATTATCATTTTCCTTTACTTAGAACAATAAGAAATTATTTAACAATAACAGCCAGAAACAATTTCAGAAACCTTACCTATGTACTTTCATTAAGATTTCATAATATTAATTAACCATTCTGTTTCGTTCATTTCAGTTCACACTCATAGTGATCCTACTCATTTTTCACCAGGATTTTTTTTTCCATTATAAATTCAGAATAATACAAATATTATCTCCTCATGTTGTATTTACACTGCATTAACACTTTTGGAGCTTTGTATTGAAGCTCTTAAAAGACAGTGATATAGTGTCATGTTAATGTTTTGTCCTTTTATGAGGATGTTGGGAAATATACTAAGGTCAGTGCATGTTATTTGCAAATATATATACACCAAATCTGTGGCACACAAAGTTTGTTCTTTTATCTCTTGGTGTACACGGTTCGCACCTCTGTTTAGACTCCTCCTTCTCTGGGTGGATGTGGTCCACACAGTTCACATCTCTTTCTTTAGACTCCATCTCTAATTGGTGTGGATGTTTCTGAAGTTGCTTGTATGACTCTCACCGGTGCAGCAGAGGATGGCATTCGTGGAAGGTGTCGGCGCCCTTGAATGTTGGGCTCCACCTTTCTTCTGCCGAGTTCTTCAAGGAACCTACAATGTCTCGTCTTGTAGTGTTTGTCCTCCTTTCCTCCTTCCAGCTTAGACTGATCTCCCTCCATACCACAAAGGCATTGTGGCCCGAAACATCAGTGATGTTGAAAAATACCACAATTGGCCAACGTAGCATCATTCTTCTGCAGGAGTACATGCCTGTAGGCTACAACAGTGCAGTGCTGTAGACAGCACACAAAATCAACACGCATAGGCTTCAGAATTCACCTGGCCTACTGTATATCCTCCCAGGCACCTCCATGAACCCTTCTGTCCTCGTTATGTTCATGACAAAAGTCATAATGGAGTGTGTGAGGAGAAGTTGAAAACAAGACTTGATGTCATCCACTCAGGATATGGCATATCATGTTGGCCATGGGGTCATCCTGATGACATTTGCATTTGGAAGCTCAGCTCTTCTCTCAAATTCTATTTTTGGACCAAATGGTAGACCACAACTACAGTTGGGTCTTCTTCCTCATCAATGGCATTGTTCCTCTTCTGGGCAGTGTCATTGTCTTCTTCCTCTGGGTTGTGTCTTCTTCTTCCTCATTTCATTCTCTAAATCCTCTCTGACAGCCTGGCTTCTCTCCTCCTGATCACTGTCATGGTCAAATACGAGGTCCAGAACTTTATCTGCAATAGATCTCTTGGCTATTGTGCAGCCACAGACTGAAATGTGGTTAAAGCCTCAGAAAAACACACCAGACCTGTGAGAAAGTTGCATGTTGCACAACTGGTGCGTTTTCCATGGGATAAAGTCATTATCATCAACTTCTTGTGGGGGTTGCCATGTAAGCCTAAAAAGGGTTTAAGTTGGTAGTCTTACCAAATCGTTTCCAATGACCAATACTTTTTTTTTTACCAGGAACACCATGGGTGTATACAAATTCTATAAAACACACAAATATGTATAAAAACATTTCTGATTAATTTTATTTGTTCAGATACCATGTGTGGACAAACACGGAACATGGGATTTATTACACTTTTAATTACACAAGTAAATTAGTCCAATTTGACTGGAACACAGCATGATGGTTAAATACACAAATACTAAACAAATGGCACAACCACCCAAACAGGGCTGTGAATTATACGGAGGTGTATATTTTGCAGTATGCAAATTAGTCTTAGATGCACGCACCTTGCTGTGTTATTCTCAGATGTACTCAAATTACTGTGTTATTCTCAGATGTACTCAGATTACTGTGTTATTCTCAGATGTATGCAGATTACTGTGTTATTTCCAGATGTACTCAGATTACTGTGTGATTCTCCGATGTATGAAGATTATGTGCATTATTTTGT
The DNA here is from genome assembly GCF_052324685.1 of Brachyhypopomus gauderio. Taxonomy (NCBI): domain Eukaryota; kingdom Metazoa; phylum Chordata; class Actinopteri; order Gymnotiformes; family Hypopomidae; genus Brachyhypopomus; species Brachyhypopomus gauderio. The sequence goes on from NC_135222.1 coordinate 17,211,365, forward strand.
CATGTAAGCATGTCAGTATGAATGTGTGTGTCTCAGGTTGCTGGCTCAGCTGGATGAGACAGAAAATGCATTTGAACAGTTCTGGTCGAAGCATCATGTGAAGTTAGAGCAGTGTTTACAGCTGAGACACTTTGAGCAAGACTTCAGAGAGGTACCGAACACGCACACACACACACACACACAAACACACACACACACACACACACACACACACACAAACACATACATCTGTCCACTCTGACCAGTCGAACTGCAAACCCAGAATATGTGCACATGGAACATTTCGTCATCCTTCTTTTCATGGTGTGTGTGAAGGTAAAAGTGTCTCTGGACGGTCTGACATCAGCTCTGCTAGGGCTGTCTGACGCTGGCGACTGCGTGACTCGTGTGGAGCAGCAGCTGTCTGATCTGAGGAGGATGGAGACCAGCGCTCAGGTTTGTCTCACCTCTTTCTCTTCACAGAGGAACTTAGACACACATGCACACACGTCTCCTCAGAGAGTAATAAGTAAAACAGAATATGTTTGAATATTGAGCTACCAGTGTTACCAGTGATACCAGTGTAGCATTAATAACAGTGTGTTGGAATTTTTACAGTTGGTACACATTGTCACTTTATAAATGTTAGTACAGTATTAATGGTAATTCATTAATAATAAGGATCATTCTTAGTAGCTGTAATTGGTACACTGACACTGGAGCAGTGGTTGTGAAATGTAGCATGCTGCTAACAACACTTCCTGGCAGGGTGTGTGTCAGTGAGCCTGTGGTATGTGTCACACAGGAGTGTCTGGAGAAAGCCCAGCTGCAGGCGGGTCATGGAGAACAGCTCATTCAGAGTGGACACTACGCCCTCGACTCCATCCGGCCCAAGTGTGTGGAGCTGCGACGCCTCTGTGATGACTTTAGCAACGAGACCAAAAAAAAATACGACATCCTTTCCAAATCGCTCGCTATCCACACTGGCATAGACAAGGTTGGCAGATCTACATAAACACTCCAGATATGACTAAAGCACTCCAGATATGACTAAAACACTCCAGATATGACTAAAGCACTCCAGATATGACTAAAACACTCCAGATATGACTAAAGCACTCCAGATATGACTAAAACACTCCAGATATGACTAAAACACTCCAGATATGACTAAAGCACTGCAGATATGACTAAAGCACTCCAGATATGACTAAAACACTCCAGATATGACTAAAGCACTCCAGATATGACTAAAGCACTCCAGATATGACTAAAACACTCCAGATATGACTAAAACACTCCAGATATGACTAAAGCACTCCAGATATGACTAAAACACTCCAGATATGACTAAAGCACTCCAGATATGACTAAAACACTCCAGATATGACTAAAGCACTCCAGATATGACTAAAACACTCCAGATATGACTAAAGCACTCCAGATATGACTAAAACACTCCAGATATGACTAAAGCACTCCAGATATGACTAAAACACTCCAGATATGACTAAAGCACTCCAGATATGACTAAAACACTCCAGATATGACTAAAACACTCCAGATATGACTAAAGCACTGCAGATATGACTAAAGCACTCCAGATATGACTAAAACACTCCAGATATGACTAAAACACTCCAGATATGACTAAAGCACTCCAGATATGACTAAAGCACTCCAGATATGACTAAAACACTCCAGATATGACTAAAACACTCCAGATATGACTAAAGCACTCCAGATATGACTAAAACACTCCAGATATGACTAAAGCACTCCAGATATGACTAAAACACTCCAGATATGACTAAAGCACTCCAGATATGACTAAAACACTCCAGATATGCAGATATGACTAAAACACTCCAGATATGACTAAAGCACTCCAGATATGACTAAAGCCCTCCAGATATGACTAAAACACTCCAGATATGACTAAAGCACTCCAGATATGACTAAAGCATTCCAGATATGACTAAAACACTCCTGATATGACTAAAACACTCCAGATATGACTAAAGCACTCCTGATATGACTAAAGCACTCCAGATATGTCTAAAGCACTCCTGATATGACTAAAGCCCTCCAGATATGACTAAAGCACTCCAGATGTGTCTAAAGCACTCCAAATATGACTAAAGCACTCCAGATATGACTAAAGCCCTCCAGATATGACTAAAGCACTCCAGATATGTCTAAAGCATTCCAGATATGATTAAAGCACTCCAGATATGTCTCTCGGTGCTTTATCTTGTGCTAGATGTGATTGAGAGGGCTTATGGTGTACTGTGAACAGAGTAAAAGTTGTAGTTTTACAACAGCTATTGTCACAAAGCAGCTTTACATATGTCCAATACAAGTGTGTGTGTGTGTGTGTGCGTGCGTGCGTGCGTGCGTGCGTGCGTGTGTGTGTGTGTGCGCGTGTGTGCGTGTGTGTGTGTACAGGTGAATCATTGGTGTGAGTGTGGAGTGTATCTGCTGGCGTCTCAGGCAGTGGACAGGTGTCAGTCTCAGGAGGGGGCGGAGTCAGCCCTGCTGGAGTTGGAGAACTACATGGACTCTGCCAAGGAGCAGCAGCTCAACCTGCTGAAAGACCAGTACAACCAGTACGAGGTCGGCCTCCCCCAGCCCATCAAGGTGTGCAGCCATCCGCAGACACACAAACACATCTGGGGTCAGTTCTCCGAAGGTCTTAGCTCAAGTTGGATAGATGAACTTAACAATTATATTTTAATAAAATTTCATTAAAATTTTTTTTTTAATACAATGTTATAATACACGATATTTGGATTATGATGCCGTATTAGTAAATCAGTGATCAGGTTTTGAAGATGTCTTCTTTGGAACAACTTAACACAATAAGGGATGCTGAATAAAGGATATGAAAACTTTGTCATACAGTTTTATATTATTTAGTTCCACACAGTATTAGTTAATAAATTACATAACAATACTGTTATTAACTAACTTAATTAATAAGACACTGTGTGATTTATGTGTTAGTGTTACCTGATGTTAGGAGAATTCTCTCTCTCCAGGGTAGGAACCTGTCTGACTCTGAATACAGCTGTCTGATTCTGAACACAGCTGTCTGATTCTGAACACAACTGTCTGACTTTACACAGGCCCTGAACACAGCTGTCTGACTCTACACAGGCCCTGAACACAGCTGTGGTTTCAATCTTTTATTCTTTCAGAAAACAAAAAATACTAAAGTAAACTTCTGGTGCTGGTTTGCAATCTGTGCTCCATTAGGTCAAAGCGCAGACGGCCTTGAAGAGGCTGGAGGAGGTGGAGGAGATGTTTGCCAAGAGGCACGTCAGTCTGAAGAAGCTCTCCGCCAAGCAGACCAGGCCTGTGCAGCCAGTGGCACCACGTCCAGAAGCTTCGCCCAAGCGGCCTTTGCCTAAAGCAGCGCGCCCTACAGGACAGAGTGAGCAACTGCAGGAAGGCAGCGAGGAACGACACCTCTCTGCCTAGCAGCAGAGTCACTCAGACAAACTCCACTCATTTTTTTACATGCAGTATTACACCTATTATTTGAACCTGTTCTACAGAGTTTGAAACTACTGAAACACATCTGTATTAAGTGCTTTTAAATGTGCATGGTGCCTGGAGAACAGCTGTGCCAGGACTGCACTAATGTGGAGATGTTTAGATACGAAGGACCTCATGGTCCTGGCTACTCACCCTACTACCTTACCCTAATACTACTGTAGAGTATTATTAATATTAAAGTAGTATTCTCCACAAGAGCCACTGTTCTGAAATAGTTTTGCTGCTTCACATCAATGACACTGTGTGCTTGTTACAATGTTGTGAACCCTGGTCTTTGTTACTGTATAAAATACATACTTTATTTCTCACTATATTTCTCACTTTATTTCTCTCCAGCATCAAACCGCAGAGGATTAGAGCAGAGTTCCACCAAGCTGTCTCCTGAGACGGACCTGCTGAAGAAGAAGATCACCCGCAAGTCTAGAGGAGGCATCAAGGTGCTGGGTAGTGCTGGGTAGTGCTGGGGAGTGCTGAATAGTACTGGGTAGTGCTAGGTAGTACAGAGTGGTGCTAAGTAGTACTGAGTAGGACTGGTAGTGCTAAGTAGTACTGAGTAGGACTGGTAGTGCTAAGTAGTGCTGAGTAGGGCTGGGTAGTGCTGAGTAGGGTTGAGTAGTACAGAGTAGGGTTGAGTAGTACTGAGTGGTGCTGAGTAGTGCTGGGTAGATCCTGGGTAGTGCTGGGTCGTGCTGGGTAGGTACACACTGGGCACATTTGACTCCATTCAAATCTCTGTGCCTCTGGGCAACATGACTCACACTCGTCTGTCCTGTTTAAGATTGAAGTGATGCATGAAGAAAGCCAAGGGGGGTCCACCCATGTCCTCGTCCCCAGTGAGAGTGAGGAGAGCCTGTGTGACAGGAGGAGGTAGGCACTGTCCCTACATTACACTACAGACACACGCTACAGACATACACTACAGACACACGCTAGAGACATACACTACAGACACATGCTACACATACACTACAGACATACTCCTAATCAACACACGCTACAGACATACACTACAGAAGCACTCCCCATCAACACACTACAGACACATGCTACAGACATACACTACAGACACACGCTACGTACAAACGCTACAGACATACACTACAGACCCACTCCCCATCAACACACAACAGACATACACTACAGACATACACTACAAACACACGCTACAGACATACACTACAGACACGCTACAGACATACACTTCAGAAACATTTCCCATCAACACACTACAGACACACGCTACAGACATACATTACAGACACACGCTACAGACATACACTACAGAAACACTCCCCATCAACACACTACAGACACATACTACAGACAAACACTACAGACACACTCCCCATCAACACACTACAGACACATGCTACAGACATACACTACAGACACATGCTACATACAGACACATGCTACAGACATACACTACAGACACACGCTACAGACATACACTACAGAAACACTCCCCATCAACACACTACAGACACACGCTACAGACATACACTACAGACACATGCTACAGACATACACTACAGACACATGCTACAGACATACACTCCCCAGCAACACACTACAGACACACGCTACAGACATACACTACAGACACACGCTACAGACACACTCCCCATCAACATACTACAGACACATGCTACACACCAGGGCCAGAGTGGGACACTCTTTCAGCCTGGGAGTTTCATGCCCAAATCCGGCCCAAAATTATTTTTCCCTCCCAATCGGCCCAAACTAGAGACTGACATGAGCCGGCCCATCTGGATTCCTCCCGAATCTCCCGATTAGCCACTCCGGCTCTGCTACAGACATACACTACAAACACATTCCCCATCAACACACTACAGACACACGCTATAGACATAAACTACAGAAACACTCCCCATTAACATACTACAGACACATGCTACAGACATACACTATAGACACACGCTACACACATACACTACAGAAACACTCCCCATCAATATACTACAGACACACGCTACACACATACACTACAGACACACACTCCCCATCAACACACTACAGACACCCGCTACAGACATACACTACAGAAACACTCCCCATCAACACACTACAGACACACGCTACAGACATTCACTACAGACACACTCCCCAACACACCACAGACACACGCTACAGACACACTCCCCATCCATGTATGACAGAGACACTCCCTCTCTACAAATTACTGCCACATGCTACAGACACACACTACAGGCACACTCCCAATCAATACACTACAGACACACACTACAGACACTCTCAGTCCACACATTACAGACACACTCCCTGCCCACATACGACAGATACACTTCCCGTCCACATACTACAGACACACTGCCTATCTACACACTACAGACACATCTCCCATCCACATTGTAGCTGCTAAGTACGTAAAAATTAGCTGGTGTATAAAGAGCATTTAAAAAAGTCTACTAAAATCTTGGTTGTGTAGAATTGTTGACAAGGCATGATGTGGCCTGAGAGATGTGTATTGAGAAATGACATGAAGTGTGTCTGTGTCACAAATGTCTGTGTCACATGTCTGTGTCACAAATTCTGGATGAGCAGAGATTGTGGAGCTTCCTGTTTAATACAAACATCAGGGATCACAGTGGACACAAACATGGCAAGCATGCACAAACATTCATCGTACGTTCATGCTTACATGAACAGACACCATTCCTGTTAGACATTCTTGTAGAGGTATATGAAAGATCATGCAATTCTCATAAATTACTACACTTTTGTGAAAGAATTTGTAAATGTGAAACTAATTTTGATCTGATGTTAAAGGGCTTGTCCTTGTTTGAGGACTCTCTCTCCTCTCAGATCAGTGACAGCGGTAACAGCAGTGTGCAGAAATGTCCTTGAGATCTTCATTAGTATAAAAATCTAACAATGAAAAACATGTTAAATACTGCAATGAGTTCACAGACTTCATAGTGCATCATGAAAACGCTGCTCTGCAAGGGTAGGTGTTTGAAAAATAAGGCTTACAAAGGAGCAGCATCTTCACAGCTGTGCAATACAGTTTTCCCAGGAGCCCTGAAGATACGTCATTTACCTCTGGAGCAGTTGCTTCTCTCCAGAGATATCCAATGTCCTCCTCATGTCCATGTGAGGTGATCATTTTTTCATAAATGCACGGGTGATAAGGGGCCTTCCCTTCTCCAGCGAAATAAACATGCTCTTGGGGTGAAACCCCAACCATGTTTGCACACATGCCCATGAAAACATCGTCAATATGGAGTGAGGCATTCAGGGATAGAGTGGCATGATAAATTTTGTCTGCAACGTCTCTGGACACCACGTAGCCGGCCCCAGACGTGTAGTCTGGGTAGGAAGACCACTGGTACATCTGAACAGGAACGTAGTACTTGCTGCTCTTCCGGCGGACTGGAGGGGCTCCCTTGTGCACGTGCCCCATCCAGACGTCCTTCACGCCCTGCTGGACCAGGACCTGCAGGTAACGCACCAGGTTGGGCACGTGGACGAAGATGTCATCGTCTGCGGACATGAGGAAGCGGGCGTGAGCGCAGCGTGCGTGTGCCCAGCGGAACTGCATCAGCAGCTTTAGGGTCAAGTTGTGGAACGTGTCTGAGAAGTTCTGCTGGACCAGGTCGCCGTAGATCTCGTCTTCAGCCAGGAGCTTCTGCTGAAGCGTGCTTCTCTCGTGTCCGTCGGCGGGGATGCCCATGACGAACACCACCTTGACGGTGACGCCCAGCTTCTGCCTGAGAGAGGTGTAGTTTCCCCAGGTGGAGCGAATGGAATGTCTCCTTTTAAAGTTCTTGGGGGACGATTTGACAAACAGAAGGAGCAGTACATCACTCCCCACACATGTGTTCTCATGGTCAATGATGTAAGGGAAACGCCCAAAGCTGTCCGCTTCCCTGCGACTCACGCTGAGGCTCCTGTTTATGAAGTCATAGCTGTTGACCAGGTACCGGTAGGAGTAGGACTTCACATGGCTTACCACGTGATGATCTAGTTCCTCCCAGCAGACCATGAGCACTGACAGAACACAGCACATGGAAATCAGCTGCACAAACTGACACTTTCTGACCCTCCTAAAATTGATAAACATTCTGCTGGCGTAATCTTCCCAGATCCTCTTGTCAAGTCCTGTTAACCAGAGCTTTGGTTGAGCAATTCAGAAGCTGAACCTGTTCGAGCTCCATTGTAAACACATGAGTTCATATATGCTGGAGAAAACTGCATCAAGTCCTTGGTGGTGTTACTGAAACCCACACACCTCTGTAACTGCTACCTGCAAAAAGAGGAAAAGTGGTTTTATAATTTATTTAGCTGCATAACTTGACATTAATACTTAACATCAAGGATGTCACAGCATTGTTTCCTAGGCTGAAGAAGCTATAGTAAAGACACCAGGTCACACACACACACACACACATACACACACACACACACACACACACACACACACACACACACACACACACACACACACACACACACACACACACACACACACACACACACACACACACACACACACCTCTATCACACACACACACACCTCTATCACACACACTTCTCTCACACACTCTGCTCTCTCAGATCCCTGTCTACATCAACACTCTCATCCCTTCACCATACCCTGGCCTGCAGTGTGTATTTTATGTTGTAAAGATTTGTAATGAGGATTAACAATGAGCAAACTGTTCTAACCAGGTCTAACCGTCTCTGGCTAAACTACTATGGTTAGCCTATTGACTAGCCTGTTATCTAACCAGTTCATGTCTCTCTGTAGCACAGCCTGCATGTCTCTGATTACGTTCAGTATGTGAATGTAGTTGGATTGTGGTTATACTTGATATTATCATGGTTATCGCTTTGAACAATGAGGCCTGTTAAATAGTTTATGTTCACCAACCGTTCCTGTGAGTTAGGCTTAAGGTTCCTGTGAGTTAGAGTTAGGGTTCCTGTGAGTTAGAGTTAGGGATCCTGTGAGTTAGGGTTCCTGAATCTGTAGCTGAAGCCCTCATGCAGGGAACCTCACAGAATCGCCAGCACAGCAGCGTGTTAAACAATGAAGGGTTTAAAGGGCAGAGAGAGTTGAAACACTGCACACTGTACAAATGCTGATGATGACAAAAACGATCATTAAAGTTGCAAATCCACCCAGAGCCTGGGCCGAACAACACAGAGGCCCAGGAGAACACACGCTAAACAGCCTTGTGTCAATAGAAGCGGGCATCATGTGTCCTGCCAACCACACTGTTTGGTTAAAGGACTTATTCATTTTTCATATGGGGCTGTCAAACTCTCCTCTTACACATTCAAAATTATGCTTCCTCATTTACAATCAGTATATATATTTTATATTATATATATATTTATATTCAAGGCGCAGAAACCAAGTGCTTTATTTAGTACTGTACATTATCACACTTCTCAGTAGTAACAACTCTGGAGATCATTTTAACTTAAGATAATTACCAATTTGAACATGTTCTGTAAACTTCTCATAGAAATGTCTTTACTATGGTCTTTACTACATGACAGACCAACAACTCAAAAGGCCTGTGTTCTTTAGAGAGCTCTCGGGGGCTCGAACAGTTCCCAGACCCCCTGAGCTCATATTGTCTGCGAGAATATGAATCTGGTGCTCACTGTTGGAAGCAGAAATGCACACCAAACAAGTTCCTCATTGCTTCTGTTGAGTTTTGTATCTGCACAATTCTGGGCACTTCAATTCTCTTTTGTGGTCTTGCAGTAGTACGTATCTTATTTAAGGGCAAATGCAAAGTTAAGCTATTTACATAGACATCACTGGTTTTTCTGAATTTACATATGTAGAAGTGTGTTTGTGTGCGTGTGTTTGTGTGCGTGTGTGTGTGTGTGTGTGTGTGTGTGTGTGTGTGTGTGTGCGTGTGTGTGTGCACACACATTTCTGGGGGCTATGTGTGTAACACATAAGTGATGAACACACTGCATCATTTCCTGTTGCTTCATTTCCAAGTTTTCATCTACTTTCACTGTTCAGATGTTCCCGGAAATATTCATGCTCATACAAATCTGTTACACATTATAATACTTCATAGTGCTTCAACATTTTTTCCAACCAATTTTGATTGACAAGGCATTTTAGAATTTTTAAGTTTCTAAAACAGCTGGTACAATTCAGTAATTCATACTAACCACTAACACACAGCCCAAATTATTCCACACTTAGATTTTAATGTTCCTTCTTTGAGACTGTGAGCTGTGCAATGCAACTTAATTGACTTATTTGATTATGGCTGGTGAGCAAAACACTAGAACCATCAACAAAACAATTTCTTGAGCAGAGCATGTGACTGACAGTGAGCTGGGATAGGAGTCGGCTTTAGAGGAGGGGCCTCTAGCTGCAGAGCTAACGAAGAATTCACACTCAACTCCAACAACTGAATGTTTATGTGTTGTCAGGGGTTTTAGTTATATGACCCATTTCTGCCATGTCTAAAGGCGCATTTCTTTGAACTTGTTACTACTGTTCACGTCACTGTACTGTTCACGTCACTGTACTGTTTACTGTACAACGTTCCTGTTCGTATCTGTGGTTAGTAAATATGAATATATTTTCCACTGATCGACAGCTGAAAAGATAACTTGGTACAGGTGTGTGGAACCATTCCAGAGAGCCTCCTGCCAGTCAGTTAATGCTCTGCCTCAAAATGAGAATCTTATGTTATTTACTAGTGTGATAAAAAGTCACATTTGCCCACCCCTAAGATGTGACTTACCTGTGTATTAGCCAGTGGTGCCTTGTGAGAACAGGATCTTCAAAACAGGATCACCTCCGTGCTCTGTCAGCTCTGAGATGTTTGCTTGCTGAAGCCTGACAGTTATGTGCTAAACGTTGGTTAACATGAAACTTGCTTGAGCAGTTTTCTCCCCTGGGAGGGACTGAAGAGGGAGGAGCGTGCCTGCCTTGTGGGGCGGGGCAGACCAGTTAGTCCTGCCCCCCCCAGTGAATGCCACTAAGTGCCACTCTGGAATTTGTGTCATCAGAATTATGTAACAGATAGGCAGCAAGCGTGACGTCACAGGGCTGAGGTACAGCTTGAGTGTGGATGAGGAGGAAGGGCTGGCCAGGTGGGGCAGGGTGGGGCAGTAGAGCCTCAGCTCACACACTCTCTTTCTGCAGGTTCTGCGATCTTCACGTTCCTTACACTGACCTGAAACCTGAAACCTGATGACACTGCGAGGCAGCACACTGTGGGGTCACTCAAGTGTAGTTTAACATTAAATGACACAATGTTTACATTTTATTCAGCAAAACCACACTGAACCATACCGAAGTAATTTTCAAATTACATATCGATTTACAAAGGTAAAACCATGTTGTATTATGTTGTGAATATATTAGTGAAAATATTTAATAAATATGTTCTTTTAAACTTTTTTTTAGGTTTGATTTATAAATGTTTCAGTGTTAACCTAAGGAAGTTTACTATATTCCTGAATATTATACTTGTCACAACATTAACTAAAGTTTTTTGCTTGCAATAATGTTGTGAGCCAGTTATCACAAATACATGGACCAATGATGCTCTGTGTTCTGTTTCATCCAAAAGACGTTTATTTTACTTCCAGCAGTAATCTAACCCCATTGTCTGACCACAAAGTGGTATATCACATTTTGGTATTATTTTTGTACTACTAAGGCATCAGTGTACGTCATCGTCGCACGTCAGATGTGCATATTGCAAAGACACGTGGGAGTGTCCAGTGGTGCTGCTTCATTCAGGTCCATTCGGATATGCAGTTACACCACACATGGGGTGAGGTAGAGTACACACGAGTCATAGAAGTGGTTCCTAACACCGCATTTACATGAACCATATTTATACTATGATAAATGTAAAATGAAACTGAGAGTTTTGTAATTAGCAACATGACAGTTTTGGTCTACTCAGGAAACTTCACTATAAGGGGAGGATCCTCCATACCTAAGGCTGAGCAGTGTGTGTGTGTGTGTGTGTGTGTGTGTGTGTGTGTGCGTGTGTGTGTGTGTGTGTGTGTGTGTGTGTGTGTGTGTGTGTGTGTGTGTGTGTGTGTGTGTGTGTGTGTGTATGTCTGTGTCTTTAAGATAAGGGATTTGAGAGTGTGGCACGTTACTCCTTCAGCACGTAACTCTGGCAGAATTTAACAAGAGTCTGAAAAATCAATTACAGCTTTTCAGCCAATGATATTCTTCTCACATTAATTGGTGTCTTTTCGGCCAATCATATTGTAACCAGCTCTGCTTAGCGTACTAGCCAAACATAAAGATATGTGTTAAAAGAAGTGGAAGTCTGTCAGAGTCTTGGATTAAAGAAGGTTATCCCATAACTGAGGGGCTTTATATGAGAAGGCTCTTCTTCTGCCTGTAATCTTACAAATCCTAGGAGAAATCCTGTGGTTTTAGAACATATTCGGTGAGGCATGTTTTAATACAGTAGGTTTACTCCGATGCTATGGGGTCAAACCATTCTTTAAAATTTCAACAAAAGAATTTTAAAATCAATCTGAAACAGTACAAAAAGAACAGACCAATGTGATTCAACTTTCTAGCTCTTGTCAGGATGTTGAGGGGTTGGTAACAGCAGAAAGGAGGCGTGGTTCTACACATATACTGAGTTTCTGTCTCACTGATTCTCTGTCACTGCAGTGAACGTGCTGTGGGGTGTTGGACTGCAACTCCCTGGATCTGTGCTATATTGTACTCTTTGTTTTAATTGTCAAGCACATATACCTGTTTTACAAGCCCCCCCCCCCTCTCTCTCTGCCCCCCCTTCCTCCCTCCATCCACAGACACATAATGAATGAGCTGATTGAGACGGAGAGACTGTATGTGGATGAGCTCCACAGCATAATGGAGGTGCATCTCTCTGTTCTTTGTGTCTTTGTTCCTCGTGGGCAGTGGCGTGCATGCGTCCAGTAGCTGTGTTTTCACTCGTCTGCCTGCCGAACACAAAAGACTCCATGAAACCTGCTGCTGTGGTTAACGTCGATGTTGTTTTTGTATTGTTCTTGTTATTGTTACGCTGTCAAAACTGTTTTAGTGTCTCAGTCGAGTAAGAGCAATTTCTGTGTCATTTCTGAAAAGCATATTTACACATTTTAGTGTGTGTTGCATAGAAAGTAATCATCAACAGCAGCAGTTCAAAGCATTGTAGGGTTAGTGCTAAAGCTGTCAGAGTTTACATGGATATATGAGACCATTGAAATGCAGATATCAGAAGTACACTATCTTTACATATACTGCAGTATGAACATTGCAAATATAAGCTAGGGAGGAGATGCAAAAATCAGTGTAATATGAATTGTGTGGCGTTACTGGAGTATAAAGTGCAGTACAGTGCAGTGTGTACAGTGAGCGCAGAGCAGGGGGTGCAGTGAGTGCTGTGGGTGTAGTGATGTGTTAAAGTGTAGAGTGTGTGTGTTAGCGTGTTCCTACTGTTCTTAGTGTGTGTTTCAGTGTTAGTTCCTCTGGTCTGCCAGGGTTATGCTGCGGCTCTCAGTGATTCAAAGCTGACCCACCTGATCCCAGCGGCACTGCAGGACAAGCAGGAGGTGCTCTTCGGGAACCTGCCTGAGATCTATGACTTCCACAATAAGTAAGTTCTGCTTTCCACACACGTGGTCCATACATAAATAACCCGACTCTGGTTTCTGTCAGCCGCACACGGCCTGTTTCTACTACATCCCACTGATGTCATGACTTAACTGGGGGCGATTTCTACTACAAAAACCCGTTTCACAAGTTTAACCTCCACCCCAACACTCTGACAACAACACAAAGATCCGAACACAAGGAACCTGATACCTGTTAACAAGGGGAGGCCTCTGTCCTGCCTTTGTTCTGGGTGCCATGGCGACTGCTGGCGGTAGGCTCTCTGGGGCTGAGAGACAGGTGCCGTCATCCAGGCCGGAACCTTTCAAGGCTTGACCCAGTCTGTCTCACACCTTCATAGAGAGGCTGCCTCACACCTTGTTCGTATCCCTTCTTGTAAGACAGTTTTTAAATGTGTGTGTGGGTACAGTTAGGGCATAAGGTCTGTCAACAGTGACAACAGAAGTAAACCCAAACATCACAACATAGCAGTAAAGTGACCCCACCCGAACTGGGCCACACAGGAAAAAACACACTGGATCTAAACATCAGAACTTAGCACTAAAGTGATCACAGCTGAAGTGAAGCGTGCCTTAAATGTTTTACCTCTCTGTTAATTAATAACATGTTGTAATTGGCTGCAAGTTCAAAGCAAATGATCCAATCCAGTTCCTTAAAGAAGTTACCTGATTAGATAGTTTTTACATATTTGGAAGAGAGTTTTGTCATTGAATTATCATATAACACAGTGACATGTTAACTAATTTGATTTAATTATCATATAATGCAGTGACATGATTATTTGATTGCTGTCTCTCTTTCCTTCCTTCATTTTGTCCCTGATCTTCTACAGAATGTTTCTCAAAGAACTGGAGAATTGCTTGGAGAAGCCAGAGTTGGTGGGAATGTGCTTCCTGAAGAGGGTGAGCAACATCACAAACCCCCACTAAAGTGTGATCTTCCGCCTCAGGCCACACTCCCGGGGCTTGTGGGATTGCTCAGATGCAGAATGAAAGACTCTTTATGCTCTTCCACAGAAAGAAGAGTTGCAGGTGTATGAGAAATACTGTCAGAACAAGCCTCGCTCTGAAGCTCTCTGGAGGCAGTGTGGGGACAGCCTGTTTTTCCAGGTGACAGCTGAGATCCACCACTCCACCCTTCCTGAGTTCTCCTTCTGAGATCCACCACTCCACCCTTCCTGAGTTCTCCTTCTGAGATCCACCACTCCACCCTTCCTGAGTTCTCCTTCTGAGATCCACCACTCCACCCTTCCTGAGTTCTCCTTCTGAGATCCACCACTCCACCCTTCCTGAGTTCTCCTTCTGAGATCCACCACTCCACCCTTCCTGAGTTCTCCTTCTGAGATCCACCACTCCACCCTTCCTGAGTTCTCCTTCTGAGATCCACCACTCCACCCTTCCTGAGTTCTCCTTCTGAGATCCACCACTCCACCCTTCCTGAGTTCTCCTTCTGAGATCCACCACTCCACCCTTCCTGAGTTCTCCTTCTGAGATCCACCACTCCACCCTTCCTGAGTTCTCCTTCTGAGATCCACCACTCCACCTCTCCTTCCCCCACTTGAAAAAGCTGTCATACTTCTCAAAAACACACTGGATAGTCCTGTTTCATCAGTGTTCTATATATGCATTTCAGAATGCTATATTATTTGCAAATATAAGATTTTTTTTCAGATGGAATCTATGTTTCATGTAGGAGTGTCAGAGACGATTGGACCATAAGCTGTCTTTAGATGCATATCTGCTGAAGCCTGTGCAGAGAATCACCAAGTATCAGCTAATGCTAAAGGTGAGGCTTGCTGTGTTGCTCCTGTATTATGCTTTGCTTTGCATGTTATTTGTATTTCTGAAATACAAATTTTCTGTTTGTGTTTGCTGTTGCTAGGAGATGCTGAAATGCAGCAGGAGTTCCGGGGGCACAGCGGAGTTGGAGGAAGCTTTGGCCACCGTGCTGGACATAATTAAATCGGTTAACGATTCAATGCACCAAATTGCTATCACTGGATTTGAGGTATATTGGCAAATAACATTCTGGGTTTCATGCAGTTTCATTGTATGTCTTTGATAGATGGAATATTAAAAGATTTTTCTTGTTTGTTTGTGTGTGTGTGTGTGTGTGTGTGTGTGTGTGTAGGGTAATCTGAATGATCTGGGAAAACTGCTAATGCAAGGCTCTTTCAACGTGTGGACGGACCATAAGAAAGGTCACAGTAAGGTGAAGGACCTGGCGCGCTTCAAGCCCATGCAGAGGCACCTCTTCCTGTACAACAACATCCTTTTGTTCTGCAAGAAGCGTGAAGAGGCCTCTGATGGCCATGAGAAATCCCCCTCCTATAGCTTCAAGCACTCCCTGAAGGTATGCAAACCATCAAAGGGTCCTGACAAATCCTGAGGTAGGGTTTTGGACTTTCTTAGACACCCCTAGACACCCCTAGACACCCCTAGACAGTCTTTTGGGTCTCTGGAGTTCCTGACTAGCAGCTATATTTGGTGTTGAGGTTTGAAATTAGTAGAACATTGCACAGGCCTCATGCGGTAATTTGTTTAATAATTAATCAAATAATTCATAGAATAATGAACGGTTATTGTGAACTCAATCTCTGAAACCTTTGACATCTCATGCCTGTATTGTTGTCTCATGCCTGTATTGTTGTCTCATGGCTGTATTGTTGTCTCATGCCTCTGTTGTTCTCATGCCTGTATTGTTGTTTCATGTCTATATTGTTGTCTCATGTCTATATTGTTGTCTCATGCCTCTATTGATGTCTCATGCCTGTATTGTTGTCTCATGCCTGGATTGTTGCTGGATAATAATTGGACATGTTGGGTATCCAGAAAGTCTTTCATGTCTAAGAATCCCAACGAATTCCATGTATTTTTGCAACTGTGTACATCTGCAGGTTAATTTTAAGGTTACATTTTGGACTTGTATTTTAACACATGCTGACTTAAGGTTATGTTAAATGTTTGTCAGATGAGTGCAGTTGGAATCACAGAGAATGTCAAAGGAGACCTCAAGAAGTTCGAAATCTGGTACAACGGGAGAGAAGAAGTCTACATCATTCAGGTATTGGCTTGAGGTTAGAGGTCAAGATTAGGAAGCAGTTGTGTCCTGCAGTATAGCTGCATCTTTGAATAAATGTGGAATGGAACATGCCGGCACCACTGGGTTGCCGTAACAACACTGTCAGAGTCGCTGTTATGAGCACCTATAGAGAGGGAGATTCATCTACAATCGTCAAACCAAGTTCATAGTGCACAGACAGCACATCAAGATTAATTGCTCAAGGATATATTAAAAAGCCTTGGGCAGCTTCGTCTTCCGGGAGAGGTTTGCACAGCACCGATAGCAACCGATAATAACCCGCCCTCGGAGACAGAGGAGCTGAACATAGAAACAGAGGTGGCTCTCTGACGGAGGAGCTAGCGCTAGGCTAAGAGCTAACCCACACAGGACCTGACGTGCTGATGCTGACACTGCCTGCCAACGTCTCCTCTCTGGAAAATAAGATGGAGTATCTAAGGTTGGACTAATAACAGATCAGGAGGTGAGAGATGTTTTCCTCAGACTGGGCTGACTGTCACAGGACATGATATTGGTATGGAGGGTGAACACCTTTCTGTGCAGGTTGGAGGCACTCAGTGAAAAATGTGAGATGGTGCTTTGTGCAATTAATTAAAGAACAGATGGTGCAACAGTGTAAATTGCATTTCCACCCACTGCTCTGCAGATATGGAGCTGTTTTAAATGCCAACCCTTTTATCCTCCAAGGGAAATGTGTAATAATAACCATCACTGCTGTGTACATCCTTGACGCAACCATACAGATACACTGTAGCACTGCTGCAGCTGTACTGACTGCTTGGCTTTCACAGAAATTAGGGGTAGGGTTTGGGGTGGGATTGGGGGTAGGGGTTGGGGTGGGATTAGGGGTAGGGGTTGGGGTGGGATTTAGGGGTAGGGGTTGGGGTGGGATTGGGGGTAGGGGTTGGGGTGGGATTGGGGGTAGGGGTTGGGGTGGGATTGGGGGTAGGGGTTGAGGTGGGATTAGGGGTAGGGGTAGGAGTAGGGGTGGGTTTGGATAAGAGTTAGATACAGAGACATTAAGAGTTTGTGGCTGGGTATACAGTCTACAGACTCTAGGACTCTAGAACTGATCCCCACTCCAATAATGACATCAACATCTTCAGTAACCTCAACACCAACAGTGAAGCCCACTCCCCAACACAAGGACCAGGCACTAAGTCTTGCCCCTAATGTACTCTGGGCCCTGAGGTAAAGCTGTATGTCCTACCTTGAAAGCAGGCTGTGTATTTAAGGAGTGTGCAGACCAACAGATTTCTGTTCTCATAGACATATTCAACACTTCTCGTCGAGCCGTTATACCATCCTGCTTTGAAAACCTCAAGTGTCCCTGTACGAAAAAAGTCCACAGTCACCAGTTTAATCGATTATGGTCCAGTAGCACTCACTTCCATTATAATGAAGCGCTTTGAAAAGGACCATCAAGGACCATATTACATCTGTTCTACCATCCTCACTCGACCCACCGCAGTTTGCGTCCTGCCTATATCGCTCCACTGAGGAGGCTTCATCCAACACACTCCAGCTGAGCCTGGAACATCTGGAGAGCAAGAACACGTACGGATGGTGTTTGCTGATTTCAGCTCAGCACCTTCACTACAATTCACCCCCAGCATCTGGTCATCACACTGGGCTTGTTGGGACTGACCCTGACCCTGACCCTGATAGCAGGGTGCTGGCCTGTCCCACAGACGGGCCTCCGTTTGTGTGGGTGACTAATAACACCAGCACCATTTCGGCCTTGTTCTCCACAGGGATGGGTCTGCAGCTCCTTCTGATTACGCCGATGATGCACAACTGTCGTGCAAGGCTTAGTGCTAATCACATCATAAAAAGTGAAGTCTGCAGAAGATGAAGCTAATGTGACCTCTTTCAGGACAAGGAGAAGGTGTACAGAGAAGAAGAGACAGGGAGGAGACGGAGAGGAGACACATTTCATGGACTGGTGCAAAAAATAATAATTCAAGCCCTGAATGACACTAAAACAGTACATGGTGACAGACGTCAGGAGGAAAGGGTCCACTAACACCCCGAATACTCTCACATGCACTGCTGTGGAGATTGTCCAGCACACAACTTTTCTTGGGGTGCATTGTACTGACGACCTGACCTGGTCCAAGTACATGTCCTCTCTTGCTAATGGAGCCCACAGGCAGGAGAGTACACCTGAACACACTGGTCGTCACCATGGCAGCTGAGGAGAGTACACCTGAACACACTGATCGTCACCATGGCAGCTGAGGAGAGTACACCTGAACACACCGATCCTCTCCATGTTCTACACCACGGTGCTCTAACGTCTGGTGCATGTAATCCTTCACCCAGATAGGTTCTGAGGAGAGAAGTAAGAACCGCAGAAGGAACCACTGTGACCTTGCGCCCTAACCTTGATCCTCACGCCCTAAACCTGACCCTCATGCCCTAACCTTAACCTTCATGACCTAACCCTGACCCTCATGCCCTAACCTTAACCTTCATGACCTAACCCTTACCCTTGCACCCTAAACCTGACCCTTGCGCCCTAACTCTAACCTTCATGACCTAACCCTGACCCTCATGCCCTAACCCTAACCCTCACACCCTAACCCTAGACCTCATACCCTAAACCTAATCCTCACACTCTAACCCTAAACCTTGTGCCCTAAACCTAACCCTCACACCCTAACCCTCGTACCTTAAACCTAATCCTCACACCCTAACCCTAACCCTCGTGCCCTAACCCCAACTCTCATGCCTTAACCCTAAACCTCATGCCCTAACCCCAACTCTCATGGCCTAACCCTAACCCTCGTGCCCTAACCCTAACCCTCGTACCCTAACCCCAGCCCTCACAGCCCACCTATTGAGGGCTTGGACAGAAACGTCACCTGTTTAGTGCCATCATCATCATCATCACATCCTGGTCTCCCTCCTCCTCTGGGTGAGAGGAACTGAAGCTTATGGTGTTGCACTGTAATTCTGTTTCCTTGTTCCTAGTTAGTCGACTTATCAGAGGCCAGACATCTATGACATCAACAGCCTTATTCATGCATGTATTTCCTGCAACTCTCCGTCATATTTTACACTTGGACCACAGGATGGCACTGTTGTCCCACCATGTCGCCAACACGTTGCTACTCCTCAGGTTGTCTGTGGTGTGTGAGTGAGTCTGTGTTTGTTCTCAGGCTTCCTCCATGGACGTGAAGAGCATGTGGGTGTCTGAGATTCGCAAAGTGCTGACAGTCCAGCTGGAGGCATGTCGAGGTTCGTCTCTGTCCCTCTGTCCCGGGGGTCTCCTGTCCTCACTAGTTCTCCCCCATCACACACATAGGACAGCACTCTTCATTACACTGTTAGACAGCTTTATGACGGAGAACCTGCTCCACCCTGCTCCACCCACAGGACGGCAGACAGCGCGCCTGCTTCTTTGTACTTAGGGAGATGTTTGAGGGTTAGAGTTAGTGTCTCTGTGATCCAATTCATGTTTTATTGGGAAGTTATTAACCTTCTAGATTAACCGTTGGCCTGCAAATTCAGTTTTTTCTTTTTTAATTGAAATGCAGAACTATGTTTGGACTTAGTATATCTCTCATGAAACCCAGTGTTCTTCAGAGATAAAGTGTAACATTTAACCACATACTTCTTCCAGAGGCCAGCCAGCTTCATCAGCGCATCACAGAGAAGATCTATCATGCTCCTGTGAGGTATTTTGTGTGTGTGTGTGTGTGTGTATGTGTGTGTCTGTGTGTGTAGATCACAAATTATAAAGTGACAGTCAGGTAAGTAAACTTTTGCCCATGTTGCGATTTGCTCTCTGCTTCTGTTGGGCAGGAATGTGCGTAAGGTGGCCCTCCGCCAGTCAGACTCCTCCAGCCCGGAGATGGGCTACCGACGAGGGGACGCCGGCCCCAACATGAGGCAGAAACGAGGTGATCATGCCCGTCCAGCCACTGGCACAGCTCAGTCCAGTACAACTGTGACGCTCTGACACTCTGTCTGTATGACACTTTGACACTCTAACTCTGACACTCTGACTCTCTGACACGCTGATGCTATGACACTCTGACACTCTGTCTATCTGGCACTCTGACGTTCTGACACTTTGACGCTCTTGACTCTCTTGACACTCTGATGCTGACACTCGTAATCAGGATCCACTCAGATTGGCTTCATTTTGGTTTCCTCAGAATGAGTGTGAATGAGAGTGAGCTGTGTAAGATATAAGTCAGTCTGTCCTCCCTACTGCTGCTGACCTGCTGTTCAGCATGAAGCCCATTATGATTTACTGTAACATTCTGTGATCTTTCTGATGGATTGTGGAGTCTCTCACAGGCAGATAATGAGCTGCAGTCTGACTGCTAATCTCTGTCAGAATACAGTTAACGCCTGCATCAGGACTTGTGCCTCCATACTGTTAATCCAGCTCAACAACAGTGACTCATCATATCTTATTTGGTCAGTTACACTGACCTGGAGTGTGTTGTGGTGATATTACAGGATCATGGTAGAGAGAGAAGGAGTGAGGTAGAGTCAAACTCTTGTGAGGTAGATGTTTGGTGAAGTTTTGTTTTGCGGACTGCTGATGCCATTTGAGTGACTCTCAAACGTCACCGGTCACACCTGACACACCCATCACCCATCATGCCTGTCACTTGTCACACTCGTCACTTGTCACACCCATCACACCCGTCACTCCGTGGACTCCTCACTCCACACCGCTGCCATGTGGTGTCACTGGGTAAAAGTTACTACTGAATCAGCAGGAGCAGAAGGAGCTCGGAGACTGGTGAGACTGGTGGGACTGGTGGGACTGGTGAGACTGGAGAATGTGCTGGGCCCTACACAGTGAGGCCCATCCACTCCTTGTGCCTGATACCAGCCTCATGGCAGCAGAGCCGGGGCCTCTCACATGTGGTGTTTGTTCCTGTGAGGTGTTTGTTCTCATGTGATGTTTGTTCTCATGTGGTGTTTGTTTTCATGTGGTGTTTGTTCCTGTGAGGTGTTTGTTCTCATGTGATGTTTGTTCTCATGTGGTGTTTGTTTTCATGTGGTGTTTGTTTTCATGTGGTGTTTGTTCTCATATAGTGTTTGTTCCCGTGGGGTGTTTGTTCTCATGTAGTGTTTGTTCCCGTGAGGTGTTTGTTCTCATGTGTTATTTGTCTTCATGTGGTGTTTGTTCTCATGTAGTGTCTGTTTTCGAGTAGTGTTTGTTCTCATTTGTCGTGTTATTCTCATTTGTTGTTTGCTCTCATGTACTGGTATTTATTCTCGTTTTCAGCTCAAAGAAAACAAGTGCCGTGACTTTTCTTATACCGTGTGGATCACACCAAATATAGATTTTCATTTTTGTCAGGGTTCAGGAGCGAGTCCTGCTTGCAGTTGGAATTTATTGATATTAACTGTCTCTGTTAGCAACTATCTCCTAACAGAAACATCAGTCCACTAATGAGAATTAAGGATTAATCAGGATGAAGATACCCTAGACAAAGGTTATCAGGTTATCTTTGACCTTGTTTTCCAGAAGGCATCCTACATGTGCTGTGATGGGTTAGTTTCATCTGGTACATTCATAGTCATACTGATCTTTCACACTGTGCTATAATAGGAAGCAGAACTTAAAGAAGTCTCCACAGGGACAGCTACGACAGCATTGACGTCATCACTGACACTGATGCCTTTGATGCTTTGGAGGTGTTGGAGAACCTGTGACCCTGTGATTGGGCTGGTTTATCACACTCATGACACTGATCATGTAGGGAAGGATGTGAACATTGTACGTTGTCCTGGAGGCCACACTGGAATCAAGTGAGCAAATGGTCCTGCGGTTCCTCGGTTCCTGTGCAGAACAGCTGTATGTTTGAGAAGGATTCTACACACGGATAACGGCTCCCAGCTTGAGTTGTAATCTGTTAATAGAGTTTTAATAATGTAGGCCCAGTTAGAGACAATACCCATAGACTTATATTCTGAGTTTTAATACCCAAAGACTTCTGAGCTGTCAGCCTTTATATATTTGAATATAATATATTTAATATATTTTATATAGCCTTAAGATATTCTGTATACAGAAATAATCATTTCAGTCAGAAATTGCATTCAATCAGAGATCGCATTTAGTATGGAAAATGAAAAAAAAATACCTGGCCTGCAGTGTGTTATATATTGGTATGTTTTCATTATTGGGGAGAGTTAATGATAAAGAACAGTTAATGATAGAGTTAATGATAAAGTTCTTTAAGATTCCTTATGACAACAGTATTAGCGAACACAGAGACAGACACATCCCATAACTGCCTTTACAAAGAAGCAAAACGTGTCTGACATACACTTCATCTATAGTAGACATGTTCCGCAGTAGACCTCCTGCGATATAACTCTGTTCTGTAGTAGACACGTTCTGCAGTAGACCTCCTGCGATATAACTCTGTTCTGTAGTAGACACGTTCTGCAGTAGACCTCCTGCGATATAACTCTGTTCTGTAGTAGACACGTTCTGCAGTAGACCTTCTGTGATATAAATCTGTTCTGTAGTAGACACATTCTGCAGTAGACCTCCTGCGATATAACTCTGTTCTGTAGTAGACACATTCTGCAGTAGACCTCCTGCGATATAACTCTGTTCTGTAGTAGACACATTCTGCAGTAGACCTCCTGTGATATAACTCTGTTCTGTAGTAGACACATTCTGCAGTAGACCTCCTGTGATATAACTCTGTTCTATAGTAGACACATTCTGCAGTAGACCTCCTGCGATATAACTCTGTTCTGTAGTAGACACGTTCTGCAGTAGACCTCCTGTGATATAACTCTGTTCTGTAGTAGACACGTTCTGCAGTAGACCTCCTGCGATATAACTCTGTTCTGTAGTAGACACGTTCTGCAGTAGACCTCCTGCGATATAAATCTGTTCTGTAGTAGACACATTCTGCAGTAGACCTCCTGCGATATAACTCTGTTCTGTAGTAGACACATTCTGCAGTAGACCTCCTGCGATATAACTCTGTTCTGTAGTAGACACGTTCTGCAGTAGACCTCCTGCGATATAACTCATGTTTCTTTAGTAGACACATTTTGCAGTAGACCTCCTGTGATATAAATCTGTTCTGTAGTAGACACGTTCTGCAGTAGACCTCCTGTGATATAACTCTGTTCTGTAGTAGACACGTTCTGCAGTAGACCTCCTGCGATATAACTCTGTTCTGTAGTAGACACATTCTGCAGTAGACCTCCTGCGATATAACTCTGTTCTGTAGTAGACACGTTCTGCAGTAGACCTCCTGTGATATAAATCTGTTCTGTAGTAGACACGTTCTGCAGTAGACCTCCTGCGATATAAATCTGTTCTGTAGTAGACACGTTCTGCAGTAGACCTCCTGCGATATAACTCTGTTCTGTTGTAGACACGTTCTGCAGTAGACCTCCTGTGATATAACTCTGTTCTGTAGTAGACACATTTTGCAGTAGACCTCCTGTGATATAACTCTGTTCTGTAGTAGACACATTCTGCAGTAGACCTCCTGCGATATAACTCTGTTCTGTTGTAGACACGTTCTGCAGTAGACCTCCTGTGATATAACTCTGTTCTGTAGTAGACACATTTTGCAGTAGACCTCCTGCGATATAACTCTGTTCTGTAGTAGACACATTCTGCAGTAGACCTCCTGCGATATAACTCTGTTCTGTAGTAGACACGTTCTGCAGTAGACCTCCTGCGATATAACTCTGTTCTGTAGTAGACACGTTCTGCAGTAGACCTCCTGTGATATAACTCTGTTCTGTAGTAGACACATTCTGCAGTAGACCTCCTGTGATATAAATCTGTTCTGTAGTAGACACGTTCTGCAGTAGACCTCCTGTGATATAAATCTGTTCTGTAGTAGACACATTCTGCAGTAGACTCCTGTGATATAAATCTGTTCTGTAGTAGACACGTTCTGCAGTAGACCTCCTGCGATATAACTCTGTTCTGTAGTAGACACGTTCTGCAGTAGACCTCCTGTGATATAAATCTGTTCTGTAGTAGACACGTTCTGCAGTAGACCTCCTGCGATATAACTCTGTTCTGTAGTAGACACGTTCTGCAGTAGACCTCCTGTGATATAACTCTGTTCTGTAGTAGACACATTCTGCAGTAGACCTCCTGTGATATAACTCTGTTCTGTAGTAGACACGTTCTGCAGTAGACCTCCTGTGATATAACTCTGTTCTGTAGTAGACACGTTCTGCAGTAGACTTCCTGTGATATAACTCTGTTCTGTAGTAGACACGTTCTGCAGTAGACTTCCTGTGATATAACTCTGTTCTGTAGTAGACACGTTCTGCAGTAGACCTCCTGCGATATAACTCTGTTCTGTAGTAGACACGTTCTGCAGTAGACGTCCTGCGATATAACTCTGTTATGTAGTCGACACGTTCTGCAGTAGATTTGCTCTGATGTACATCGGTTCTGCAAGAGATCTGTTTTAGACCTGCTTTGCTGTAGACTTGTTCTAGACCTGCTTTGCTGTAGACCTGTTCCCACTGCTGTGGTGTTGAGTCCTGGTCCCCTCGCGTGTGTCCTTCTTCTCACTCTCCCGTCTTCTCTCCTTCACGTCTCCTAGCTGATGGTTTCACCAGCCTCACGTCCGACCGTTCTTCGGCTCTGGCTAGAAAGCGCTTCACCTTGCAGGGCCTGTCCAATCGCAGGTCCCTGCCCTCAGGTAAAGCCATGATGTCACTGTCATGTCATGTGCTCACCTACATGATGCCTGTCCTTCAGAGCTGGACTTCCCTCCCTCGTCCGCATCGTGATAAATCACCATCACCACCCATCACTCATCTCTGCACTGTCATGGTTCTTTTTCCTGTGCAAATGGGAACTGCCAGAACACAGGGTCCAGCACACAGGGTCCAGCACACAGGGTCCAGAACACAGGGTCCAGAACACAGGGTCCAGCACACAGGGGCCAGCACACAGGGTCCAGAACACAGGGTCCAGAACACAGGGTCCAGAACACAGATGATAGAACACAGGGGACAGAACACAGGGGCCAGCACACAGATGATAGAACACAGGAGACAGAACACAGGGGACAGAACACAGGGGCCAGAACACAGAGGCCAGAACACAGGGTCTAGAACACAGGGTCCAGAACACAGGATCCAGCACACAGATGATAGAACACAGGAGACAGAACACAGGGGCCAGAACACAGAGGCCAGAATACAGGGTCTAGAACACAGGGTCCAGAACACAGGGTCCAGAACACTGGGTGAAGAACACAGGGACCATACATAGGGGCCAGAACACAGGGCCATACACAGAGGCCAGAACACAGAGTCCAGAACACAGGGTCAAGAACACAGAGGCCATACATAGTGACCAGAATACAGGGGCCAAACACAGGATCCTCTCTGTCAGAGCAAGAGAGTTATTATCAGATTCAGACACTGTCTGAGGATATCTTAACAAAAAAGGCCAACTTCTGCATGTAGTGAAAAGAAAAATTCTCCGTACTCAAATGTCAGAGTGTGATGTCATGGAGTAATGCTCCAACGCACCTCTGTCACAGCCTTGACATTTAAAAAAGTATATTGACATTTTTTTGCCAGACATGTTTGATTCTCCTTCATTTATAGTTCACCTTCAACTTAAAAATCCTTAGTGAAAGTTCTATAATTTGAAGAATGTGTCATTTGGTCTCAAACACCTTCTTCCTGCAGTTGAGTGTTTTTAGAGTGTGAAGTTTGGAACAACACATGCACGCTCGACTGGCCTCCAGACAAAACTCCTACTTGGAAAATTACTTCTGCTGCCAATAAATTCAATCTTGTTAGCATGTCTGGCATCGATGTGTCATGCAGGGCCAGAGAGGATGTGTTTTGCTGAAGTGTCCACAATGTCTCATTGTCTCTCTATCTCTCTCTCATACTCCACTCTCTTCATCTCATATTTGTTAGTCTTAGCCTTCAGACGACATTTGGAAATGGGGGGGGGGGGGGGGGGGGGGTGGAGTCTGCCTGTTTTTAGGGTTAGGGTTACTGCTAGGGTTAGTGTTAAGATTAGGGTTAGTTGGGATTAGGGTTGGGTTAGGTATCAGGATTAGCTAAGGTTGGTTAGGGTTATTTAGGGTTAATGTTAGGGGAGATTAGTTAGGGTTGGGTGTGGGATTAGGGTTAGATTAGGGTTAGTTAGTGTTCAGAAAGCAATCCAGACAGGGAGTAATTGAGACAGGAAGCAGTACAGACAGGAAGTAATTGAGACAGGAAGCAGTACAGACAGGAAGCAGCTGAGACACGAAGAAGAAGCTTGAAAGACAGACGGCTTACACTCCCCCATCCCCCCCCCCCCAACCTCCAACAAATCCATCTGTGGTGCAGTTCAAAAGCTTTTATGCCTTTCCTCTCTCTGTCTCTCTCTCTCTCTCTGTATCTCTCTCTGTCTCTCTCTCTCTCTCTGCCTCACTCCCTGTCTCTTTCTCTGTCTTTTACTTTCTGTCTCTCTCTTACTTTCTGTCTCTCTCTGTCTCTGCCTTTCTCTGTGTCTCTCTTTTTCTGTCTCTCTTTCGCTCTCTCTCTCTGCTTCTCTCTGTGTGTCTCTCTCTCTTTCTGCTGGGTTTCTCCTCTGCATGAGTAACCCTAATCCTTCCACTCCAGAGCCAGCGCGTACTGAGGCGGAGGTGCCACGCCGCTTCTCCCTCACCTCCTCCCTCAGCACCTCCTCTGCTGTGCAGGCTAAAGGTACTAAAGGTACTATAGATACAGCTTTGAGGGGTTGGCCAGGGGGCGTAGTTACTATGGTGGATGGGGGAGGGGGGGCGCTCGTAACAGGGGTGAAGCTCAAGCTTCTTGACTACTGCACTGTAGGGTGTAGGGTGTAGGCTGCAGGCACAGGGGACATCTGGGACATGCAAAGCTTTCCAAATCAGAGCTGTAATTAAGTTAATGAAGCACATGAAATCAAATCTTATACTTTGCAATAAATAAAGTGAAGGAAAGGAATATTGAGTGGGTTGTAATTAGAGGAACTCTGCTCAGTGGTGTCTGGTGGAATGGCATTCAGAATTCTGTAGTGCACTTACAGGAGTGTTGATGAGCAGTTTTCCACAGATGTTTGATGGTCTTCCTGGGATATTGTAGCCACTCTCTCGTGATCTCAGAGCAGCGTGCCATTGCAGATTCTGGCTGAAGTGAGGCAGCCTGTCCCTGAATAAACGTGTTCAACTCTCACTGCCTTCAGGTGCTCCACCTACAGGCCTTAAAAGCAAGAGGCATCAGATTAAGAGTGACCCCACTCCGCTGGGCTACGGAGGAGGTATCAATAACGAGAAAGACCACTGGAAAATGCATGTGCAACATTGCGTTTTAAATTCTTATTTTTGTTTAATGAATGACTTCAGTTTGGATTTTATGTCTGACTTGCTGTAATGTCTCTGTCTGTGTGTGTGTAGTGTTGGTGAAGATCAGATGTCTCATGGACATGACCTGTTAGATTTCCAACACTAGTTTTTTGTGCTCAGCAATGGTGTTGTTATTTCATTTTTTCTAGTAGTGCAGTTTGTCGTTTGTGTGCATGTGTGTGTGCCTCGTGCATGTGTGTGTACCTTGGTTTCTGATTGACCACCGGCATCCAGGCCCCTAATTAAGAGGTGCGTTTTCTCTCAGATACTTTGCAAGGTGCACTTCCTGCCAACATCAGATCTAAAGGTAGAGGAAGTGCCCAGACCAGTGTGCCTAGGTCATCCTCTCAACCAGGTAATCGCAGCTGGAAGAGATAATACTGCAGCTTTCTGTGGTGTTTGTTGTGTTAAAGACTCACAGATTCAGTGGTGTCAAACTGAAGGCTTTTACCAAGCTTCTTAATTTCACATTCTTACTGGACAGTGCTAATTATCCTCACATTATTACTGGACAGTGCTAATTATCCTCACATTATTACTGGACAGTGCTAATTATCCTCACATTCCTATTGGACAGTGCTAATTATCCTCAAGCTCCTACTGGACAGTGCTAATTATCCTCACATTCTTACTGGACAGTGCTAATTATCCTCACATTCTTACTGGACAGTGCTAATTATCCTCACATTATTACTGGACAGTGCTAATTATCTTCACATTCCTATTGGACAGTGCTAATTATCCTCACATTCCTATTGGACAGTGCTAATTATCCTCACATTCCTACTGGACAGTGTTAATTTTGCTCACATCTCCTGGTTTTTTAAGGCTGGACACAGCGGCGTTTACCCTCGATGGACACTGAAGACTTTGAGACCATCCCATCCAGTACTGAGGAGCTCTCGAATTCCTCAGAGGGAGAAGAGGACAACAGTATCAAAAACGTAGGCTGTGTTCAGTTTGTTCTGTCCTGCAGTTTAGGTGCAATTCCAAAGCCTCTTTCCTCTGAACCTCCCTCAGTCCCTTTACTGTGCAGGCGAGAGAGAGAGAGAAAACACCCCTTTAATGATATTTTCTGTCTGTGATGCTGGTTATCAAGGCTGAGGAGACTTGACATTTAATAGACCAAAAGCAAAAGAGATTATCCTTCTGCGGGCCCTCCCGTAGACTGAAATGCCTGTACGTTTTCTTCTTGCCTAATCTGCCTGATGGATGAGACCGATAGATCCGCTTAAGAAAAGGGGCTCAATCAGAGCACTATAGCAAAGAGTCGGAATACATCTGAATTGGCCATGAGCAGTAATGCTCCTTTTTTAATTCTCATTTCCTACCACTAGAGGGTGCCGTTTAACGGCCTAAAGCTTAAATAGGTTTTGAAAGAACTTAAGCCACATTGAATCTGGAGAGGTTCTCAGCTTTGATCATCCTTTCACACCATAGCCATGTGCTTAGCATTCATTGGAGCCCTGAGCTCCACGTGTCCTGTCCGCTGTGAGGCACCTGAGCTCCACGTGTCCTGTCCGCTGTGAGGCACCGTGGTTCACGTGTCCTGTCCACTGTGAGGCACCATGGTTCACGTGTCCTGTCCGCTGTGAGGCACCGTGGTTCACGTGTCCTGTCCGCTGTGAGGTACCTGAGCTCCACGTGTCCTGTCCGCTGTGAGGCACCTGAGCTCCACGTGTCCTGTCCGCTGTGAGGCACCGTGGTTCACGTGTCCTGTCCACTGTGAGGCACCGTGGTTCACGTGTCCTGTCAGCTGTGAGGCACCTGAGCTCCACGTGTCCTGTCCGCTGTGATGCACCGTGGTTCACGTGTCCTGTCCGCTGTGAGGCACCGTGGTTCACGTGTCCTGTCCGCTGTGAGGCACCGTGGTTCACGCGTTTCCTCCTTTGCCAGGGGGAGCACGACCACTTTCAGGTGCAGCTGACGTACGAGAGTCGAACACCACAGGACCTGCAGCTGGAGGCAGGAGACCTGGTGCAGTTCCTAGAGGAAGCTGACAATGGCCACTGGTGAGAGCTGAAGGACACACACACACACACACACACACACACAGACATGCACACACACCCATATACACAAATACACACACACAAGCCCACACACATATACACACACAGGCCCACAAGCACATACACATACAGACAAAAACACCCAGCTTCTATTGTATCTATAGCCAGTTAGCTCTTACTATGAATGATTTTACTGCAAACTGTGTTTAACCTCTAAAGACTCTCTGATTAGCCATTCATTAGTCAGAGGTAACGTACAAGCAGTGAAGCTATTACAATGGTAGCACTAAAATGTTTGTTTTAAATGTGTAGTCCTGAATTAAAAGTTAATTTAAACTAAGCTGAAGGCAGACCACATCAGCCATGTTTCTCGGTTAAACATGTGTGTACAAAACTACTGGAAACATAGTGCTAAAATGAATAATAGATCACTACACTCAGTTTAACTCTGCACTGCTGTAAGCAGTGCTGGTCTGGAAAATCGCCTCCAGAATTCATTATGCCTCCAGAATTCATGGTGCCCGATGGCTGAGGGTCTTTCAAGCTCCACATGAGCTTCTAATGCGCTTTTATGTGGGTCTCTAATACCCAATGAAATTAAAGCAGTGCTAAGAAATGGCCTTGAAATACACTATAAATAAAGCTCTTATTTCATCAGCTCATGCATAATTCATCTTTCAATCTGTCTTCAATCAAGTTGCATCTTTGAGTTTTTAAGTGTTCGAGTGTCTCACAGCTTTCTTCACCCACACTTCCCCCCCTCCTCAAAATAAAAAGTTCTGAGGACTTTCATGGATGCAAGTCAACATGCAACACTCTGAAATCTTCAGGGACTTCGCCAGAGTTTATGTGCCTGTGTTCACACGTTGAATCGCAATGTTCTCCAGAGATGACACATATCACTCAGAAGTGTTTTCATAGTGAGAGTGTGAATGTGAATATAAATGTGTTTGTGTGTTTGGTTGTGTGTGTGTGAGAGTGAGAGAGAGACAGATTTCTACATATTCATTCTGACATATAGACCGGGTGATAGTATGTTGCCTTCATGTGAGTGTGTGTGTGTGTGTGAGACAGAGAGAGACTAACATTTCCACATGTTCATTCTGACATATAGACCAGGTGTTTGTAGGTTCCCTTCCCAAATTTGGTGATGTAGGAACCTAAGCCTGCCAGTACAGGAGCATGGCACTGAAGTTAATCAGAGACCCGTCTGGGCTGATCACCCTGTCAGAGCTGGCCTCTCAGTCAGCTGATCACCCCGACAGAGCTGATCACCCCGACAGAGCTGATCTCCCTGTCAGAGCTGATCACCCTGTCAGAGATGGTCTCCCTGTCAGAGCTGGTCTCTCAGTCAGCTGATCTCCCTGTCAGAGCTGATCTCCCTGTCAGAGCTGGTGTCCCTGTCAGAGCTGGTCTCCCTGTCAGAGCTGGTCTCCCTGTCAGAGCTGATCACCTCAACAAAGCTGATCACCCCGTCAGAGCTGGTCTCCCCGTCAGAGCTGGTCTCCCCTTCAGAGCTGGTCTCCCCGTCAGAGCTGATCACCCCGTCGGAGCTGGTCTCCCTGTCAGAGCTGATCACCTCAACAAAGCTGATCACCCCGTCAGAGCTGGTCTCCCTGTCAGAGCTGATCACCTCAACAAAGCTGATCACCCCGTCAGAGCTGGTCTCCCTGTCAGAGCTGATCTCCCCGTCAGAGCTGATCACCCCGTCAGAGCTGATCACCCCGTCGGAGCTGATCTCCCTGTCAGAGCTGGTGTCCCTTTCAGAGCTGATCTCCTTGTCAGAGCTGATCACCCCATCAGAGCTGATCACCCTGTCAGATCTGGTCTCCCTTTTAGAGCTGATCACCCCGTCAGAGCTGGTCTCCATGTCAGAGCTGATCACCCTGTCAGAGCTGATCACCCTGTCAGAGCTGACCACCCCGACAGAGCTGGTCTCCATGTCAGATCTGGTCTCCCTGTCAGAGCGGATCACCCCGACAGAGCTGGTCTCCATGTCAGAGCTGATCACCCTGTCAGAGCTGACCACCCCGACAGAGCTGACCACCCCGACAGAGCTGACCACCCCGACAGAGCTGATCACCCCGTCAGAGCTGATCACCCCGTCAGAGCTGATCACCCCGTCAGAGCTGGTCTCCCTATCAGAGCTGATCTCCCCGACAGAGCTGATCTCCCTATCAGAGTTGATCTCCCTATCAGAGCTGATCACCCCGACAGAGCTGATCACCCCGACAGAGCTGATCTCCCTATCAGAGCTGATCTCCCTGTCAGAGCTGATCTCCCCCGAGCTGTCCTCACTCAAGCAGCCCAGGGTTCTGATGCAGATGGAGGATTAGGCCAGGGACAATCAACAAATGTTTCCACAAAGTCGTACTGAATATGCCTGTAGTTAACCTGCATTGCACGCTGACAAGGATGAACCCTGTATCAGTGATATGGTGCAGTCAGTGATATGGTGATATGGTGACCCTGCGAATGCCCCTGAGGCCTTGTTTTATCTCTGCCATTAAAGCTCATATTCTCTCTCATGTTCTAGGCTAGTCAAGAACCTAATTACTCTGAAGACAGGGCTGGTCCCGCCCACCACCCTGCGGCCAGCAGCAGGGGGCGGGGTCTCTTACAGTAACACTGGTATTCACTCTAAGCCATCCAGGGTGGAGATGAAGGGGGTGCAGGGGACCCTCACATCACCCCCCACTGAGCTCAGCTCCAAACACACTGCATGTTCAACATTACACAAGCCATGTTGTCCTGATGGTAGACGACTGTAACGTGTTATAGTATGGGGCATGTGTAGTATGGGGCATGTTTTATAGTATGTGGCATGTGTATTATGGGGCATGTGTATTATGGGGCATGTGTAGTATGGGGCATGTTATAGAATGGGGCATGTGTATTATGGGGCATGTTATAGAATGGGGCATGTGTATTATGGGGCATGTTATAGAATGGGGCATGTGTATTATGGGGCATGTGTAGTATGGGGCATGTATAGTATGGGGCATGTGTAATATGGGGCATTTGTAGTATGGGGCATGTGTAGTATGGGGCATGTGTAATATGGGGCATGTGTAATATGGGGCATGTGTAGTATGGGGCATGTGTAGTATGGGGCATGTGTAATATGGGGCATGTGTATTATGGGGCATGTGTAATATGGGGCATGTGTAATATGGGGCATGTGTAATATGGGGCATGTGTAATATGGGGCATGTGTAGTATGGGGCATGTGTAGTATGGGGCATGTGTAGTATGGGGCATGTGTAATATGGGGCATGTGTAGTATGGGGCATGTGTATTATGGGGCATGTGTAGTATGGGGCATGTGTATTATGGGGCATGTGTATTATGGGGCATGTGTAGTATGGAGATCACTTGCACCCCCCTTTGCTCAGATACAGTACAGATGAACACCTGTATAGCACGACCTGTATAGCATGACGACCCCTCTGGCATGAAGTCCTTCCTTCTGGCTTTGTGGTGCTCACTGCTTCATAGTGTTCACTGCCTCAGTCTCATAGTGTTCACTACCTCATAGTGTTCATTACCTCATAGTGTTCATTACCTCATAGTGTTCACTACCTCATAGTGTTCACTACCTCATAGAGTTCATTACCTCATAGTGCTCACTACCTCATAGTGTTCATTACCTCATAGTACTCACTGCTTCATAGTGTTCACTGCTTCACAGTCTCATAGTGTTCACTGCCTCATAGTGTTCACTGCCTCACAATCTCACACTGTTCACTGTGTCACAGTATTGCCTGTCTCACAGTGTTCACTGTCTCACAGTATTGCCTGTCTTACAGTGTTCACTGTCTCACAGTATTGCCTGTCTTACAGTGTTCACTGTCTCACAGTATTGCCTGTCTTACAGTGTTCACTGTCTCACAGTATTGCCTGTCTTACAGTGTTCACTGTTTTACAGTATTGCCTGTCTTGCAGTGTTCACTGTCTCACAGTATTGCCTGTCTTACAGTGTTCACTGTTTTACAGTATTGCCTGTCTTACAGTGTTCACTGCCTCACAGTATTGCCTGTCTTACAGTGTTCACTGTTTCACAGTACTCTGCTTGCTCGTGTCATAATGAGCTGCTTTGCAGTTTCCTGATTGGCTCCTGACTGGCTTAGCTAAGGCTATGGAGGATTACTGGTTCTCCAATCAGAGCGGGGTGTGTTGCTCAGATCCATCAGACTCGGTGCTTCCTCAGACCAGCCTCCAGCACTGTGTGCTGTTTTCTCTACACATTGCTGTAACATTTACAGTGGTCTGATGTTACTTTTGACCTTGTACTTTTGACCTTGACCTTGTAGCCATGATAAATATCATTATTATTTTGCTTGACTAGTATTTTCATCTTGCCCTATCTGACTGATGCTCTGAGTATAACAGCCCAGTCTTCCTGTAATGGCCCCGCCTACACCTGCCTGCTGCTTGGCTCCTCCCTGTGCTCTCACATCTCCAGACGCCTCCATAGGTGACCTACTTCTCCTCTTGTCCTCTTTCAGACATCTTCAGCGACCTGTGCACCGCTGCACTCACAGACACTGAGGAGATGGAGGACAGTGTCGTGAAGCACTCGTCTGAACCCTGAACATGGGCCCCGGGTTTGGGTTTGGGTTTTTCTGTTTTTTTTACTTGTCTTACAATAGCCCCACGTTTCCATGAGTTCCCGTGTGTGCAACGTGGGAATACTGCTGCTCAGGACGAACCAGCACACTCTGCTGCTATTCCCAGCCACACTGACAGGGGGCATGCTAACGCACTGGGAACTACTGCCACCATGTCTAGCCTTTGGAGCAGCTTCTTCAGTTGCATTGGAAGACGTGGGCCAATCAGCTGCCACCGCTGGATGTGGTCGGCCAATCAGCCATCGCCACTGGCTGTGGTCAGCTAATCTGCTGTGTCTATGATGACAAACAACATGTTCAATCACTTCATCAAAGAGGACAGTGTCTATGACAGGTTTCAGTTACTGGCGTCAGTGCAAGGCCTAATGAACCAGTCACCTTGCCTTACCATGACCAGGTGAAAAGGATGATGGAGAATTGTAGGAGAGGTAGGCACTGCACAGCATGGCCGCCCATCAAGCGCTGCCCCGCCCATGACCACGCCCATTACCACGCCCACTGTCCCACCCAAAGAGGCCTGATCACATTACAACTACGTCCTGCTGAAAATTACCCTGCAGAATTTTCTCATAGATTGGATGTTTTTTACTTCTTTGTCAATATATTGTTTGTTTATCAAATTCACTGAAATGGAAAAAATAGCAATTGTAAGAAAATTACTTTTTTCAATTTATTGGTCAGGAAAGCAGCACTTTTTGAAAATAGCACTCTTAACTGTATGTGTATTATATAAGGGTTATGAGCTTTTTATATATTGTTTTGTTTGTTATATAAACATTCATCTACGCATAGACTATTTCTCAAAACTCTTTTGTTTGTTTTGAATGTATTCATCCAAGGCCCTAGTTTACCTTTAAGTATTATTTTATTCAATCTTCTCAATATTTTAATCTGTATTTCATGATTGTATAAGTAGTCCAAATGTACTGTAAGAACACAAAGTGTTGCTGTAGGTGATCGGATCTGGATATTTTACACTCTTTGTCATGCAAGCTTAAAAGATTCAACTTTTGGACAAGAGATAAAATGAGAGGTAAAATTATCAGGTAAACAATCAGATAAATGACGGCCATCATTCTTTTATATTACTTCAGTCAGAATGAATTATTTGGAAAAACTGACACCGTTTCATGCCGTAAGAATGACATTCCCACTGAACACAGACTAAAGGGAAATTCATTTAAAAATGTCCAAAGGATTTTTAAAAAAGAGACTCTAATTTTGATTTTCCCAAGATAATATCACTTCAGTAATATTTTTTGTGTTATTCTTTTTTTATGACAAATTCTAAGCACAAAAAATAAGTGTAGAGTGTAGTTTATTGAGGTGTCATTAATATTAATATACTGTTATTAATATACTGTTATTTATTAGGAAGACAAATTTGAATGTTTCATACAGTCAGTATCAGTGGAGAGATAAGTATGTATTACATTCTACATTCTACAATTTAAAAAATATATATGCAATGTTAAAGACTGCGTTTATGACCTTTTCATAGATCCATCATGTTAGCGCTGTATGGAAGTGCATCTCTGCAGTTTGCCAATTTTAACACCCCAATGCAGCATATCAACTGATCAGAACTGGATTTAAACTGACTGATGTTGGACTTAAACCTGGATTTAAATCAATTGGTGTTTTAACCCTGATCTCGCAGTTTGTCTGTCACAAACAAATAAAGTTTAACAGCTCAAATGCTGCTGCTCTTAGAACACCAAACTTGAGCTGTTGTTTTTCCTCAGTGTAATAAAACTCCTGTTTGGGTGATTTTGATTGATTGATTTACTTTTTTTTTTTTAAGAACTGTTGCTTATACAGATGGACTGCTTAATATAGAAAAGATGAACATTCTCCAATCTGCTGGAAGGCAAAGTATCTCCAAGTGCCAAAACATATTAGTGAGGAATCTCATTCACTAAGCTACTCTGATGGTTAACGTAATAAAACACAAAGCCAGTGTCAATTTAATTGCACCCTTTTTTCTGCAGAAAGCAAAGATGATGATTCTGAAAGATGGCACTAGCATTGGAGATGCCTGCTAGATCGAGATACCGGTGTGCCTGCTGCGTTAATGCCCTGGCAAAAGAGTGACTGTCTTCATGTCAAACAGTAAACACTTTTTCATTCCCCAAAGGAAATCTGGGTGCTCGAGAGTCTTTTGATGTGTCAGAAAGACAGCGGTGACTTTGTGAGCTCTGTGGGAGAACGGGCATCTCTGCCACATGGTGGTTTAGCCCGTGTCAGCCGAGCCTGGAAGAGACTAGGAGACTGACAGAAGGGACACGGGGCAAGGCTTGCTTCAGGAGACTTTGTTCTACAGAGAAGGCCTTTCAAGCTTCAGCGTGACTATAAGGACGGGAGAGCACTCAGCATAAAGGGCTGGATGTGACACACATTCAGAGAGAGGCTTTGGTGTGTGTGTGTGTGTGTGTGGGGGGGGGGGGGGGGGGGGGATTATACCTTCCTGGCACACGCACGTTAGTGTGTCCTTCAGGCTGGGCAGGGTTTCTGGAGGCCCTTCTGAAGCCAGTCCCAGACAGCCTGTGAGGAACTCATCACTGCCTCAGGAACCATCCTGCTGGTGAGCTGGAGCTCAACAAACCTCCAGACTCCCAAAAGGTGCTCTTGTAAAACAACAACAACAACAACAGAGAGAGAGAGAGAGAGAGAGAGAGAGAGAGAGAGAGAGAGAGAGAGAGAGAGAGAGAGAGAGAGACAGAGAGAGAGAGAGAGAGAGAGAGAGAT
Source organism: Brachyhypopomus gauderio (assembly GCF_052324685.1). NCBI lineage: Eukaryota > Metazoa > Chordata > Actinopteri > Gymnotiformes > Hypopomidae > Brachyhypopomus > Brachyhypopomus gauderio. The sequence continues at coordinate 17,248,377 of NC_135222.1, forward strand.
AGATAGACAGACAACGAAAATTGCCTTTTTCTTTCTGTAATGATAAGGGAGATATACAATTTTGTTTTTCAGAGATCAGTCCTGTGGTGTCTCTTGGCTTAAGATTCTATTCTTTAAGAGCAATGAAATTACACCATGGGCTAATGAATATTTATTCTGCACATACTTATTGCTTTATGCACTTTCACAGTTTCACATATTTCACATAATATACTTATAATATACTCACCTTGAATGAAGCTCTAATTGAAATAACATCATTGAACACACGTCTGATAGATTACGTTTTTCTTTATAGAAATTTGCACCTTCACGTGAGACACTGACCCACCTGCTTTGTTCTGAGAACCACGTAATGACTCTGGTCATCACAGGAAAGAACGACTCCCAAGTTCCTTTCTGCAGAAATTGCTTTTCAGAAATCTTCACATTTCACAGATTATATTGGTTGTATGAATGATTTAACTGTAGCTCTATTAAAATACGTTGTCTTCTTTAGAATTTGGTGTTTGTAATAATTTTTAAAATAGCCCATCTGCTGGCACTAGTGTCTGTGATCGTTTTAGTATAAACCCAGCAAGCAGGAACAAACATCTTTGTTTGGCAGCTGACTTCACATTGAGAAAATAAATGTTGTTTTTTTGTACTTTAGAGCATTATTGAGCTGGATTTAATTTATTGCGCGTTAGTTGTAATATGATTACAGTACTACAAACGATGATGGAAAGTCTTTCTTTCCAGTGACACTGCAGTATAATACCCTGCGGAGCTTGTAATTGAAGGAACAACCCACACATACATATAACTCTAATATATAGCCTACTGTTATAATACCAGCTCAAATACATACCGCTATAATACTAACTCTAATATATACCGTTGTAATACTAACTTTAATACATACCGCTATAAACTAACTCCAATATATAACGCTATAATACTAACTCAAACACATACCACTATACTAACTGATACATACTGCTATAATGCAAACTCAAAAACATACTGCCATAATACTAACTGCAGCGCGTTGGCGTTTGAATTCAAGAGCCAATCAGAGTCCGGGTAATACTACTTCCACCAGTCTCGCGGTCCTCAGCCAATCAGCGTCGTCCTGCTGCGCTTGCCGTGAGGTTTGAATTGAGAGCAGTTGAGCGCGTGGAGCCGTGTTGACTGTGTCCGCCCTTCACTCCCGTCTTCATCCCCGCTGGAACCTTCTACACCTCGGCCCCCTGACGCCGTGGACGCGGCTCACGAGTCCTTCAGCGAATTACAACCGCACACTGTTAGTCCGGGTTTCGGTGAGGTTATTATTTCATGTAAGTCCACATGTAACTACTGCTGTGTTGTTCGTAGTTGGGCTAGCTGACGCTGCTAACGCTGCTAGCTGCAGCTGTTCTGCTCATAGTTGGGTTAGCTGACGCTGCTAACGCTGCTAGCTGCAGCTGTTCTGCTCATAGTTGGGTTAGCTGACGCTGCTAACGCTGCTAGCTTCGTTGTCACTGCTGTTGTCTGTCACGTCGGTGTCGCGGTTTGGACCTGTTTTGTTGAAATAAATGAAATGTTGAAGATGTATGTGTTTGATTTCCTGCCGTTGTGTTAGTTGAAGCGTGTAGCGGCCTGGATACAGACGTGAAGTGTGTGTGGGTGCGGTAGTTTAGTTCAGCTAACTAGGAGAGACAAAAAACATTCAATTCACCTTCAAATGTGAATATGCATAATTTTAAAGCAACACGATTTTTTCTCCAAATAGGGATTCTTTTTTTTTAACAGCTATGAAGGGAACTTGTTTATGCCACAACTTGCTTCTAAATTGTCAGAATACATGTACATGTCCAGTAATCGACAAAAGATAGATGTACTAAAGATGTATCTCTTTAGGTACAGTTTATATATATATGTATACACACATATCTAGAAAGAAGATTCCAAGAATCCAGGTTAGGTAACTGAAGTGTGCTTGGGTAAGATATGTAGAGATTTAAAAATTTGTAGTGAAATACACATGTTTCAGAGAAACATGACATTTTGGAGATCATTCATCAGCTGTGCAAGAAGCAAAGTGTTTCTGTTCCTTAGTTTTTAATATGTCTACCTATTAAACATGTATGTATGTTATTGTCCTCCCTTCATTGCTAAGGATTTGTAGACTCACTTTCCTTCTTTTGGATCCCCAGAGGGTCTCTCTCGGAGACGGTTGGCGTCACGCCGTCATGGCTGACAGCAGCTCGGTCACGTTGGGGATGGCCCGTAGCCTGCTTGTCGATTCGTCCGTGTGTGATTCCAGAATTGCAGACATCTCCAAGGACCACACGTTCCCGGGTCTCATCTCAGACGATGCTGCCGGTGAGTGAGGTTTCCCCAGGTCTATTACACGTGTCCACACTTGTGAAATCCACTACGCTGTCTTTAGTCTGGACCCCACCGTTATCATGCCCCCAGATCATAACAGAGAAACTTGTAGGTATTTGTTGGTATGGCAGTGTTTGTATGTCCTGTGATGTGCTTACACTGGTGTTTTGAATCCTCTTTCAGAAATGCTGCGGCGGGTGGAGACCAGGGTGGTGCTGGTGGGTGAGGCAGGTGATGAGGCGGAGCTTGTCAAGGCTCTTGAGGTAAGCCCCGCCTTCCCCAGTAGAAGGACAAATTCTCTATACAGTTCACACATCGACACTGGAAGAATAATCACACTTGTATTTGTTTTTATTTTTCTACATGATTAATTTATTGCAATTTGGTTATATATAGAAAGGAGTATATATATTTATTTTATGGCGATAAAATAAAAATGGTTGTTTGTCTGAATGGCTGTCAGAAAAGCACTTAACACATGAATGCACCAGTTACTGCTGGAGTGCATGTGAGGCAGAGAGACCGGGCCTGGTACTGTCAGACTGGGTTAAATAAACCGGGTCATTCATTATTAGAATAAACAATAAAGAAAGCATTACTTATTTGTTTAAACATCTTGAAAGTCAGTATGTCACCAAACATCATGTTTAAGGGGTGAATTTTATTTCTCAAATACTTTATGGCATTTAAAATGTAACAGTGCAGTAAATCATCCAAGGTACTTGCACAGGTTAGGTTTTACACAGGTTACATTACTACACTGTTACTTTTTTCTTGCGTAACATGGTTTCCGATAAAATGCATTTGTTATGATTAGAAGCGAGAGGTGAGCCAGTTGTCAGCATGTTTTCTCTCATATCTGTATGACATCATTCCCTCCTACGGGGAGCAGGTGGAGCCCTAAGATCTCACTGAGATCTCAGTCTCAGTCAGTGCTCACAGGAGTTAAGTGGCAGGTTTTAGCCACTGGCTGTGTTGCCAGATGGGGCTTGTCTGTTTTTGGCGGTGTTTCATCAGTGATTGGCTGAAGCCCCTTTTCTCCTTCCTCTTTATGAAATAAACAAAGGAGTTGGGATCGTCATGTCTCCGCCTGCTCAGTGTTGGCCGTGAGGACCCGCGGCAGGAAGCTGCTCGGTTTCTCACCTCTATGGAAGAACCGTACACATGATAATCTGAGTCTCCCTCCGAGTCGCTACAAATAAAACAGAGCAGGGCGTTTGTGAGTGCTAGGGCAAAGGGGAAACTAGCAGTACCTTCCCACAGGTTGTCTTATTTTTGTCTAATGCATTCATCTGTAATTTCATGGCGGGCATTCAGAGATGAGCAATAGAAGGATAAGATGCAGCTTTTTGCTACGGTGTAACCACTGCCATTATTTCAGTTATAAATCAGTTAAGTCTCCCCGCCTCAAGGGTTTCTAAACAGAATAAGAGTGTGGCGTATTTCAGGGTATGGAGTGGAGCTGTCGGAGGATTTGAATGGAGGCTTCTGAATTTTCTCTTATGGACAGTTTTTAAGCCTTTTAGTTGTGTTGTGGAGAGTGCATGGCTGAGGGTTAGGGCTGTTGGGTAAATAAACAGTGAGAAGAACCCTAAATTATTATAATCCATTAGGATTGCTATGTCAATAAATATTTCATCATATCCGGTGGTTAAAGGAGTGCTCATATTTTCTTAAGCCTGGAAGCAATCGAGGAAGCTTGCGCTGTATTTGTGTACTCTGCCATTTTCTTGCCAAAGGCCCTTGTAGGGTACTGCGCCTCTTGTAGGGTTTAGCGCAACCTTCCTTTTTGATGTGATTTCCCCCAATCCAACCGCACATGCTCAGTTCGTCTACCCCGGGTTGCTGGGTTGACCTTGAATGCTCCGTTTTTACAGGCCATCAAAGTAATGGAGGTCCCAGTGGTAAAGATTAAAGAAGGGGACCCGGGCTCCGAGTCACGCGAAAAATTGATCAAATCTATAGTGAATATGGTATGTGTGCGAGACGGTGGTCTTTGCATGCTGGAGGGGTGTATTGCATGGTGGGGTGTAACACTGAACGAAACCATAACATTTAACACGGTGTGGTGGGGGGGGGGACCCATTCCTAACAGTGGTCTCTAATCTGGTGCTGTGTGTCAATTGTGTTTGCTAATCTGTTAGGTGATTAATGCTTGCATACATTGAAGCTGTTTTAAAAAATCTTCACGGGTCTCTGGGGTGGTGGGCTTTGCTGAGTGTTCGAGATGAACCTGGGCTGCTGTATTTGTGTGTTGTGAGGTGCTGCTGTGACCCTGAACACCTCCGCTCCAGCAGGACGTTCTTGTCTGGGACAGAAGGTCCCATGTCCGTCATTCTGTGTGTGTCTGTCTATCACATCCATCATGTCCCACTCACAACCAATAACACGTGCTACGCTGCTCTTCGTGGGAAGTGGACAGCTTTGATTGCACATGGACAGATTACCATGAGTGCTGATACGATTACACTGGACTTGGACAAACTAGACGGTGTTCTTGTGTGTACACCTCAGAGAGACAAATCAGAGAGAAAATCAGTTCTCTGGTCTAATCCAATCCAGTCAAGTTGTTGCATTTTATTATGAGCAGAATTGTTGTTTCATGTTTTGTCAGCATTTTCTTTGTCTCTTTGAAAATCTCCTCTGACTTTGTCTTCTCATCCCATCAGAACATAAACATTCCCTTCGTAAAGACGGACAACGTCAGGGAATTTGGCGATGGTGAAAACGGAGAGTTTGAGACGGTCTTTGTGCTGAAGAACTTTGAGTCCCCTGACTACAGCTATTTGTACGAGAATGACAGTCGTATCGTGGGACCATCAGTGGTGCTACACTGTGCTGGGAGGGATGAGGTGAGCACAGAGAGGAGGAGGGTTTGGGAGGAGTGGAGGGCTTGGGAGGGGGGAGGCTCTTGGACAGTAAACCAATAGAAGCCTCCAGCAGAGCATATGAGCATATATCATAATGAGTCGGTTATGTTACACTGTAACGTTAATGGGTGCTGTATTATTGATGTAAATTAGTCAGTTATGTTACACTGTCATGTTGGAGTGCTGTATTGTTGTAATATGTAATTATTAGGCAATCACATCATATTTTGTTCAGTGAATTCACTGTAAAGTTGTCAGGTAGGCTGTAATGTGACCTTTAGCAGAACAAATTACTATTCTACTATTAAGCTGTTAAATGCTGGGGTTTTTTTGTTTGTTAATAAGTGAATGTTTGAGCTGTGCTTGGATCGATCTTTTCCCGACCTACATATATTGATCTGTTGACTTGTATATCTGTTGTCTTTGACGTGACTGCTCTATGTGTGAGAGTTTTTAATAGGTGTGTGTGTGGATGGGTTGAGCTGCTCATGAATTACCCTTTGGGATTAATAAGAGCCCCGCAGTTTGCATTTTGGAGCGTTTCCCAGGCTTGTGCTAATGTCCCCTCTCCTCATCCATTTGCGGCCCCGCCCACTCGTGTGGCCACGCCCACTTCCGCTCCACAGCCAATTCCGTTCTCGTCCCGGCCTCTCTACTCCACCACCATGCTGAACGTATCGCTGTGTTTCACCGGCTTCCGCAAGAAGGATGAAGTGGTGAGTCCATGATGGCCGCAGGTTCATGCCGTCGCGCACGGACACTTCCAGGACCAAGACTCCATTGTTGTTTGTTTATTTGTTTTCTTGTTGTTTCATAGGTGAACCTGGTCAACCTGGTCCATCATATGGGTGGAATCATCCGTAAAGACTTCAGCACTAAAGTGACCCACCTGGTGGCCCAGTCTACCCATGGGGAGAAGTACAGGGTGTGTAATCCAGCGCTCCGCCCGGGCCTGCCATAGGGAGCAGGGATTAAACTGATGGATGTTGGGAAGCAGTGTGAATCATTCAGCTGGGCTTCACTAACTCCATTTTGGTTTTATCCAATCATCATTTTATTGCTCTATTTGAGAATTGTCTGGGGCTAGCCTGACTGTCCTATCATACCATTCACCATATTGAACGACCATATTGAATTTTATTATCAGGAGCAGGATGGCTCCTCCCCCAGAGTGTCCAGGAGTGCTTCTCTTCTCTGGGCTTTCTTCCTCCTGGTCCTCCTCTTCCTCTCGGCGGCTCTGTGCCACTGCGCTTGGCATGTGAAGGCAAATTTCCGCCTGGCCTTTTGTGGACATGCAGTTCAAGGAACGCAGTGTTAATTAGTCGTGTGCTGCTGTTTCAGAGAGAAGGGTGGGTCTGGTTCCTGACCCCGTCGCCTCCGCAGCTGGTGCCGCTGGGTTCAGTTCCGGGTCACTCTGTCTCTCTTGACTGTTAAAATGCAGTCTAGTGTTGTTTCTGAAGGAAATGTGTGAGAACACTTGGTGATGTTTAAGGTGTGAGGGCAACAGTAGTCTGACGTTTGCCTCCTGGTCTGCTTGACCTGCTCCCCACACACTCCCAGACCGGCACGTCCACAAGGGTGCCAGTGTTTCACAGCTGCTGCTTCTGAACAAGGTGGATGTCCTGATATATTCTCTCTCTCTCTCTCTCTCTCTCTCTCTCTCTCTCTCTCTCTCTCTCTCTCTCTCTCTCTCTCTCTCCGTTTAGTTGGCTGTGTGTATGGGGACGCCCATTCTCACTCCAGACTGGATTCGTAAAGCTTGGGATCGCAAGGATGACATGTGAGTATGCAGTGAGGTCGTGGCTGGTTGGCAGTGTGGGCTTGTGGGGATTTTAGAGGTCTTTGCTCATTCCAGTCTTCTTCTCGCAGACATTTCCACGCAGGGGACGAGGACTTCCGCACAGCCTTCAAGGTCCCGCCCTTCCAGGACTGTGTCCTGAGTTTCATCGGCTTCTCCGAGGAAGAGAAGTCCAACATGGAGGAGAGGGCCCTGAAACATGGTACAGAGCACGCTCTGCAATCCCTTCTCCTCCTCTTCTCAGCTCTTCTGAGATCTGTGTTGGTTTGTCTTAAATGTTTCACACGTCCATTTCAAGCTTTGAGAGAAGTGGATTGAAAGGTCAAATCCTGTAGAGCCCGAGAGCCGTGTTTGTTTACTGCCATTATATAAAGCCGTTTCCCCAGCGGGCCCGAAATTACCTCTGAAATGTCTTAATTTTGGCCATGCTCAGAAACTCTGGCAGTTGAGTTAGATGAAGGAAGCTGTCCACGTTTTATTGGGGCGTCCATGTTGTGGTCACCGTGTGGCCCCGTCATGTACCGTAGGTGGCCATTTCCTGGAAGTGGGGGACGATAAGTGTACGCACCTGGTGGTGGAGGAGAACTCCGTTAAAGAGCTGCCCTTCGTGCCCAAGAGGCTCTACGTCGTCAAACAGGAGGTGAGGGGCTGGTGCTTCTTCCAGAAGAATGGCCCACTGGCACCGTGTAGTGTGAGACCGCGCACGCCCGAGTGTGACTGAAGCCACAATGTTGGCAGGCATGTCATGTAAGCAGTCTGGGCTGCTCCTGCGTTGGTCTTTTGCTGTGAACCAAAGCACATTTCAGTTCTATCTTTTGATTCTGTGTTCTTATTGGCTCTTATTTCCTCTATTTTCAAGTGGTTCTGGGGGAGTATTCAGATGGACGCCCGGGCGGGGGAATCGATGTACTCCTATGAGAAGGTAACGCAAATGCAGCACTTGAATGGCAGTGGGGCAGAGCGTCTCTGGGTGGGGCTTTTACCAGCTTTCCTCCCTCAGTCCGAGAGTCCTGCCATGAGGAAGGCGGAGTCTATGCTGTCCCTGACCACGCCCACCAGCAGCCGGAAGCGGCGGCGCCTGCGTGAGACTCTGGCCCACATCACCAAGGAGACGGAGATCTCACCCTTCCCCCCACGCAAGAGGCCCTCGGCCGAGCACTCGTTGTCCATGGGATCCCTGCTGGACATCTCCAACACCCCCGACACCTGCAAAGCTCTGACAGGTCAGACACATACGCAGGCAGAGAGAGGTTTAACGTTTTGTCACACAGGTTCTTCGTTCATTATCCGACATCATGTCCTTGTAAAGGGCCGAGAGGTCCCTCAAGCTCACCCCTCGGGTTTGGACCGCACTCTAGACTAGCTGGAGAGGACTGTCACACAGAGGGGCTGTTTGTGTGTGGCGTTGGGGGTGTAGGGTGGGTGAGGGAGTGAGTGGGCAGTCTCAGGGTAGTGTAGGGTAAGTGTGAGCTCACTCTTTTGTTGCAGAGTGTAGTTCTGAGAGCAGGTGTAGGCAGAGGAGACCAGCGAAGACCGTCAAGGAGAACAGAAGCAGGACAGGGAGAGACGGGCACTTCCACTGCACCAGCACCCCGCTGCAGTGGACACGCCCACGCAGCTCAGGTGTGCCGGACGAGCAGTGGACACGCCCACGCAGCTCAGGTGTGCCGGACGAGCAGTGGACACGCCCACGCAGCTCAGGTGTGCCGGACGAGCGGTGGACACGCCCACGCAGCTCAGGTGGGCCGGACGAGCGTTGGACACGCCCACGCAGCTCAGGTGGGCCGGACGAGCGTTGGACACGCCCACGCAGCTCAGGTGGGCCGGACAAGCGTTGGACACGCCCACGCAGCTCAGGGGGCAGGGCTAGTACATGCAGTTTCAGGTGCTTGCTCCACTCCTCCCCATTGGGCGGAGTTAACCTGCTGGTGCAGGCTGACCCCACAGGTGAAGCACACCTGTCCAAAGTCCACCCTTCTAGACGCGTAGAGAATACTAGCACACATACTTCACAGCAAGAGTTTGGGCATCCATCATTTATTTTGTTTATTGCTTTTACCCCCAGTGAAAATGGAAATCTGTTTATTTCACTGTAGTAGATTTAGTTTCTAACGCATCTTAATCCTGTAACCTCCATGTGCTTTGTAATAAGCTCATGTTTGAGGGGCTAGTGTGGCCACTGTACTGACCTCTGTGTCTGACCTGCGTCCCAGACAATGGCAAACCTTCCAAAAGCTCCACTCCAGCTCCAACCAAACAGTCGGCAAGATGGCAGGTATCCAAGGAGCTCTACCAGACCGAGAGCAACTACGTGGATATTCTGGCCACGGTCCTGCAGGTACACACACACACACACACACACACACAGTCTGTAGGGCCTGCCTGTGGCCTTATCATGGTGTACTGGACTCTGAACCACCGAAGGAGAAAATGAATTAGATTTGTGCTACAATGAAATGGTCAGTAGAGGCCACTCTACATCCAAATACCAGTGGCCTGTAGCGCAAGCCCCGGGTGCACACGCACTGCACGAGCACACACACACACACACACTGCACGAGCACACGCACACGAGCTCCCTGAACACACTGGGAGGGAAGATGGCACATCAGTGATTTGTAGATTGCAGTTTTGACAGCTGCATAACACAACTGACCCTCAGGCACTGACGCACTGGGCCCTGGGTTGGCGTGTAGTGACGTGTACTGGGACGATATTCACTGAAGCTCTTAGTGGCGCATGTGTGGCTCTGGGGGCGGGACTTGAGCATTGTAGCGATCACGTCTGAGCCCTTCTGCCTGTCCTTCAGCTCTTTAAATACCCTCTGGAGAAGGAGGGGCAGGTGGGAGGCCCCATCCTGGCTCAAGAGGAGATCAAGACCATCTTTGGCAGTATCCCAGACATTTATGAGGTGCACACCAGGATAAAGGTGAGTATGGGGGGGCGGGGCTGTGTGTGGGTGGGCGGGGCTGTGTTAAGGGGGGCAGCACTGACGTTGACTTTTCTGTCAGATGGATCTGGAAGAGCTGCTGGTGGACTGGTCGGAGGACAAGAGTGTCGGTGACATCTTTCTGAAATACGTGAGTATCCGTGGCGTCATTTCTGCAGTGCTGATCTCCAGGAGCCTCCGGTAACACCCTCTTCTTCTCCGCTCAGTCCGGGGAGCTGGTGAAGGCATACCCGCCCTTCGTCAACTTCTTCGAGATGAGCAAGGAGACGATTGTGAGGTGTGAGAAGCAGAAGCCAAGGTTCCACGCCTTCCTGAAGGTTCGCCCAAGCACCCTAACGATCGTCTCGGATGCGCAGTGCGTCTGTGCTTTGAAGGTGTGCGTGTTAACGTGTCGGCGCTCCTGCTGGGTCTCTCTCAGCCTCTTCTGTGTTTGGCTTTCAACTCCCGTCTAGATCAATCAGGCCAAGCCGGAGTGTGGCCGTCAGACACTGGTGGAGCTGCTCATACGCCCTGTGCAGAGACTCCCTAGTGTGGCCCTCCTGCTTAATGGTGAGCAACACGCACTCGAACGCACACAACCACACGCTGGAAAGCACACACACACGAGACATACACTCGTGCATATGCCTGCTCGGCCAGACACACACCTGTGGGCGCCTGCTTTCTCTGCTGTGTGTGTGCGTCTCAGACAGTCCTAACGCTTCCCCTTTCCCGTGCCGGACTCTCTCAGACATTAAGAAGCACACGTGTGACGACAGTCCGGATAAGGTGACACTCCAGCAGGCCATCGAGTCCCTCCGAGAGGTTATGACGTGAGTGCAGCCGCTCCGACGTCTTCATCTCGCACATCTTCCTCCTCCTCCTCCTCCTCCTGCTGCTTCACTGTAACCATCTGCTCGCTTCGCCCGCAGACACATCAACGAAGACAAAAGGAAGACGGAAGGACAGAAGCAGATCTTTGACGTGGTTTACGAAGTGGACGGCTGCCCTGTGAGTAAATGACACCACCGTCTGCTCTGGGTGTCCTGCTTGTCCTGCTGCGGGACATCACCCTCCTCTGCTCTTTAAAGGCCCCTGTGGAGAGCTGGATTTGATTGGCTGTTCAGGATCGACTGGAGAGAATGTGTCTGAAGAGGCCTCGAATAAGTGTGTGTGTGTGTGTCTTACAGGCCAATCTGCTGTCGTCTCACCGCAGTCTGGTGCACAGAGTAGAAACGGTTGCTCTGGGAGACGAGCCCTGTGACCGTGGAGAACACGTCTCCCTCTTCCTCTTCAACGACTGCTTAGAGGCAAATTTACCTTCACCAAAAACTTTTTATTGCTTGTGATGCAGTTCTATAATTTACTGGAAGGGTTTAAATACAGTTTTACTTCACACAGGAACATTAGATACATTACAGCAATTTTTAATCTTTGTTTACTTTGCATGAAATGTTTTTTTTTTCTTTTCTTCCATTTGACTTCAGTGTTTATCCACACAGCCATTGCTTTAAGACCCAACTGGCTGGCCCCCCCCCCCATCTCTCTCACACACACACACACACACACACACACAGTGCAGCATTAATTGGCACTCACCCCCATGTTCTTTGACTTGGGTGGTGTTTGGTTGGTGAGGGAGGAGCTGTGGTCTGTTAATGAGGGAGGAGTAATCTGGGTCTCCAGCTCTTCAATCATGCGTGGAGATGCTCCGTGTTCTTATCTGTCCCCATCGTCACTTGCTGCTGCCCATAAACCTGATTAAAGGGCCCCTGGTCAGCCGAGCACCACACACACACACACACACACACACACACACACACACACACACACAGGGCTACTGTATGTTTCTGTGGCCTTAGGCTTATTGTTGTCGGTATGTCTGTGAGTGCAGATTGCCAGAAAGAGGCATAAGGTGATGAACACCTTTAAGAGCCCCGTGGGACAGGTGCGTCCGCCCGCTCAGCTCAAACACATCGCCCTGATGCCGCTCTCTCAGATCAGACGCGTGCTGGACCTGCGTGACACGGAGGGTGAGGAGCCTCTCACACACACACACACACACACACACACGTTTTTGCTCCGTCATCACATCACACGTGTGATTGCACACCTGTGTCCTGCTGAGTAGTGTGGGGGCCCGGGATCATGGGTCAGTTAAGCTGCACTGAAGCTCTGTGGTCAAGCACTCGCACCTCTCTGCGTTCTTCTAAAACCTGACCCTCGCCAAACGCCTCTATCAGCAGCTGCTGGTTCCTCTCGCAGTCACAGTAGATCCAGGGACAGCAGCATGATTCTGGAGTTAAGAGGCTCTGTGTGGGAGGCAGGACCCTTGTGCCTGTGTGACGCTTAACACCCGGCAGAGTCTGGAAAGGCCAGAATTGATAGGAGGAAAATATTTTCCTCTCCTGAGTTTGATGAACTTTGCACACAAGCTGGCTGGATAATGGAGATTCAAAGAAGTAAATTGGGGCTTGGGGAGGAGAGAAGATTGAAATGCCTGAGCCAACCTGGTCGGCCCTGGCACAGAAGAAGGCTCTCTCTCTCCCTCTCTGACAGTAAAGGGTACATGTTGCCCCCTGCAGGACTGCCCCTACATGACAGTCGGCCTCGCGAGGACTCTCGGGAGCGGCCTTCTATTTCCAATCTTACATGTTGTTGATTTGGTCTCTCAGGGGCTGCACGGACGTACTTGGTCAACCAACAGCAAAATTAACCTTTATGAAACACACACAGCAAGAACTCCTGGTTTTTTGTATTTCTCCCATTAGCTGACCCCTAAAACGCCCCACGTATCATGACTGTCCTAATTTTACGTGTGTGTGTGATGTATTGTGGGTGTGTGTGTGTGTGTGTGTGTGTGTGATGTGTTGTGGGTGTGTAGAATGTCAGAATGCGTTTGCCCTGGTGGTGCGGCCGCCCACCGAGCAGGAGAATCTCCTCTTCAGCTTTCAGCTGGCCACGGACGACACGCTCAAGTCCGTCTGGCTCAAGACACTGTGTCGCCAAGTGGCCAACACCATCTGCCGTGCGGACGCGGTGAGTGTCTTCCCACGCCACCCTGCCAACACGCACCGTGTGTGTGATATATAGATAGATATATATATATATACATATAATAATATATATATATATATATATATATATATATATATATATATATATATATATATATATATATATATATATATAATATATGTATCTATATATCACACACACATGCGCGCATGCATTAATAATGCTGTTTTTAGTTTTCTGTATTCCTTCTGTCACGCGCGGGTGGTGCGTGTGCTGGTGTGTTTGGTGCTGGTTAATCCAATTGGACCACCTGCTGTGCTTAAACTGGCAGACAGATGAATGTAATTAGGAGCAGAATTGTGCTTGAACTCTACACCTCTCCACACTGATGCGGTCCAGGTCTCTGGCCCTGACGCACAACCACTGGCCTGGACCTGCCAAACAGCACGTGTAATTGGCTCCAGTCAGACAGATGTATATATTTCCTTTGATAATTAAAGAGCAAGCTTCACTCAGCCCTGCAGGTGACTGGCCACCTTGCCGAGCTGCAGTCCCCGGGTCATCCACTAGGTGGTGACGTTTACCTCCTTTCCGTGTTCTCTCTGTCTGTCTCTGGTTCTTGCTGTGTCTCTCTTGGTATTGATATTTCAGCCTTGCATTTTGAAATGCCAGCAAAGTGCCTGTAGGTTGTATTTAATATTGGACTGTTTTGAAACAGGAGGACCTGATTCAGTGCACTGATCCAGACACCCTTCAAGTGAGCACTAAAGACATGGACAGCACACTGAGTCGGGCGTCTAGGGCCATCAAAAAGACATCCAAAAAGGTAGTGTTGGAGATGGAGCTCTGTGTGAAGCAAAACACGCTGTGTGTGTGTGTGTGTGTGTGTGTGTGTGTGTGTGTGTGTGAGAGAGAGAGAGAGAGAGAGTGAAGCAGGTTAAAGGATCTCTGTAAATGTCCTGACTGCTTGAGACTCGGCAGAATCATGTCTGAGTTTCTCTCCTCGCTCCAGTGTTTGGCTCCCCAGTGTTATAAATTCATATTTACAATGCGTCTTGTGAAGTGTGAGGTTTTGCAGGACGCCAGCCAAGCTTTGTGTGTGTGTGTGTGTGTGTGTGTTCATTTACAGGTCACCAGGGCGTTCTCTTTCACCAAAACCCCTAAGCGTGTGATCCAGAGGGCTTTCATGGCCAGAGGCACTCCGGATGACCAGAGTCCTGGTCCAGAACACATGGCTCGGATAACCAGCACCTCCACACTGGCTGTGAGTCCGTCTCACACGACATAGTTATGATTGTACATGATTATTCAGGTAAACGTTCACTTTAAGGCTGTATATCTGGTTGTGTTCCAACTAACCAGCAAGTGCATGATGTGTGGCAAGAGGAAGTCAGGTGTTCACGTCATGCAGTGAGACCATGTAACAAATCCCCAGAGCAGGCCACTGGGGAAATCGGTCTTCCTCTCAAAGCAAGGAAGTCCTATTAATTGAACAATTACAGCACAGTTTCTTTGACTGGTAGTTGTTTACTTGTCCTAATGTCTTGGGACGAACAAGAATGATCAAGTGAGTAAACCCGAGTAACTGCCTGAACTACCAGATATGAAACTCCTTCGTTGGGCTAGGAGGCGGGGTCTTAGGCTGGGAGGCGGGGTCTCGGGCTGGTGAGCTCTCTTGTGCTGGCCAGTGAGCATTACGAATATTGTGGGTTGTAGCTCTTCAAGAGACCTGCGATTATCCCCCGTGCTGGAGGAACCCCACAAAACCAGCCCACCCCTCTGTTTAAGACTCGCCTAACAAATTGTGGGTAATGTCATACCATACCAAATAATTTGGGTATTGCCAAATAACTGAACAAGAAAACAGAATGGGCCACTCGTACAGTAAACCAACATTCTCTGTGTTCAGAACTTTGCCAAAAGCATGTTGAGTGTCTCAACCCTGGTTATGGGGAATAGAGGTGTGGTGAGGATGTCCACTGTGGTTTAAAAGTGAATCTAGCATCAGGAACGAAGGTAAATGTTTGCAGGTCCAGTTCAAATATATTAACCAGTCATTACTTCCTCGTCTTAGGTCATGTACGCACATCACACGTCTTTTCGCTGAAGCTGCTGGATCTGGTCTGCTGCTCTGTTTAAACACTGTTCCACTCACACAGTTGCTCCATGAACAGAGCCCTGGTGGGTCCGGCTTCTCTTAAAGGGGCGCTGGCTTCTCTTAAAGGGGCAGTGTCTTGTACACATTTTGATTAAGCTTTCTTTCGATATCAAGACAATATTATCGTGGATTCATTTAGCAACGATGATTGTATAGTGAAGATCTGATAGTGCCCTAATATTATCGTGGATTCATTTAGCAACGATGATTGTATAGTGAAGATCTGATAGTGCCCTAATCTCTGTACGTTCCACAAATGTCTAGTTGTAGATGATGGTAATATCTTTTTAATGGTATTTATAGAAATGTTTTCATGGTTTAGGAAACATCTTAATAGAAGTGGAATTGTTTCAGTAGTTAAATGTCTTAAATATAGTAGGTGCAAAACTACATAATATTGAAGAAAACATGATAGTTTAGGAAACGTTAATGGTTGTGAAATCTTGGATGTATTTATAGAAAACTTGTCGCTGGTTACGGAGGTACATGACAGCACATCTCGCGTGTGTCCATGGCTTTAGCCCATGTGTGTTTCCAGCTTGTAGCGTTTAATAAATGACCATGAACGTGATCAGACCGCTGTCACACTTTGCAAGTGCTGAACAAGATCTAAGCCATAATAATGTCCACTGACATGTGGCAGTGTTGAATCATTAGTTCACTGCTGGAGGCCAGCAGATCTCATGAACATACGGCGACACCCCAGGGCCGTCATGGTGGTGAACAGTTGTAACAGTTTATAGCGGTTCATTCCAGTCTCCAGTTCAACTGGCCAGTTCTGGCCTGTCCTGCTCACTGGTCTCTGACCAGTCTAATTGCGTAAGCCTGCACCCACGTGCCTGACGTGACCTTGGTCTGCAGACAGCAGGGACAGGCTCGCTGGACAGAGCCCCAACAGCAAAATCCTCCGTGTCTGTGGACATGGTCCTCTGTGCCGCTGTAGCCCTGTTTGCATGAGTGTCCCCAGTCACCACATTCCTGACATCGTTTGCAGAGAGATTAGAAAGATCTCCAGTTCTAAGAATCGCAGCAAAACTTGCACCATGTGTTGTCTTCAACAGTAAAGATCTAGGAGCTCGTGTTTGTGATGGAGCAGCAGCTCCAAGTTGGGGTCCAGTTTGTGGTGTAGGGGTGCTACTGATCTGTAGTGTCTGTGTGTGCGTTACTGGACCTGTATTCTTATGTGTTTCTGCATATATATGTGTGTGTGTGTGTGTGTGTGTGTGTGTGTGTAGATGTGTCGCTCGACCTCCACGTTGAGCATGAGTGGTTGTGGTAAGAACGCAGCGGTGCAGCGCTCCAACTCTCTGGACAACGCAAACGCACCACGTCCCAGGGTGCCCTTGTGCGCACGCCCCAACCCCCCGGAAGTGCCGTCCATAGTACTCGACCCAGGCCACGCCCACGCAGCGAAACCCTGCCGGGAGCTGCACAGGGCTGTGAACACACCGCGCAAGGAGACCCTCCTCTAGAGGGCGCCATCCCCTGTGAGCACAGTGCTTCTGACCCCCTCACTAATGCTAACTCTTGGGAAGCGTGGTGGCACTAACTTTAGCCCACACTGGTCTGTCTGCTCATACCTGTCAGAATACATGTCGGCTCAGCCTGCTTGGGTTTTAGAGCCTAATGTCTTCCCATCATCCTCTCTTTGGATGTTCTTGGATCTAGTGGTCGGCCAATTCAATGGGGCATTTAGTTTTTTGATTACCTGTGGACATTTTGTTTAGTTGACGTGTTCCAAATGCAAGGATGCTTAAGCTGAGACCCTGCAGGCAGCAACAATGTTTATGAAATGTCCAACTTTAGCAATTTTGTCTCTGTTAAAATTATTAGATGCATTAAAAACCCAAAACATAATGCTGACATTATGAACCAGCTATTGGCTTTCTGGTTCTCCAAACATGGGTGGCGTGAACCGTGTGGGCCGACCACTGCTGGGACTGGGTGCTGTACTGGGCGAGTGAAGGTTCCTTTGAGGCCCTTCTGGCACTGGCTGTGTGATGTACGCAGTTCTGCTAGTGCCATTTACATTTACTGCAGGGAAGGAGGATGTGCACAAGGGTGTGTGTGTGTTTGTGAGAACATGAAGATTGTGTTAAGGTATATCTGGTGGTTAAAGCTGGGGTTAGACAAGTACTGTGAGTTGAATGTCTGTCCCTTTGTAGTTATAGTTGTTTGGTCAGTTAATGAAGGTTCAGTGTGGTGTTGAGACGTGTTCACCAGCTCCTCCTGTTCCTCTCCTGCCCACTACCAGCAGCCTGGGGCATTAAAGGCAGCCCATACCTGGGGGGCAAATGAGCCCCAGGGCGTTAAAGGCAGCAGACACCTGGGGGGCAAATGGCAGAACGTCCTTTCACATATACAAAACACTCCCTCAATTGCTTAAATGGTTTTTCTCACTAGAGAGGAACTCTAAATTGAAACGGTCACTTTGTGAACGACACTTCAAGTTGAGAGCTAACTGGCCATGACTAGAGAGGAACAGTGAAGTGGTGGACCTCTCAGCTTCACAGTGGGGCTCTCAGTAAGGAGTCCGAAATGAAGGTCAGAAATGAAGTCGGACGCGCAGAAACTCACTGGCCCTAAATAACCCCGAGTCATTCTCTCTAGGCTGTCCATTCCCCGTCGATGGTCAACCTGACCTCGGCGTTTGAGAGGAGGTACCACACTTTCAGTCGCTCCACCACTCACCTCATCTGAGCTCGTCTGACACCACGGAGCGCCTGAGCAGACACGGCATCCACCTGTCCTGCGTGTGTTGTGTACAGGCTCACTTGCTCTGCTTTGACAAATGAAGGACTTACCCTTGTGTTTATCAATGGGTTAAATATTTGGGCACTTTCGCTGATAGAGTTGGTAATAACGGACATTTTCTAACTGGTTTTACAGGGATATGGTGTTTTTTTTTTTTTTTTTTTTTTTTTTTTTTTTTTTTTTTTTTTTTTTTTTTTTTTTTTTTTCTTTCCAGTTTAGTAATTACTAACCTATGAGAGTACTTAACATTTTATTGGGAAGCCTGTCTCAGCAGCTTGAGTTTCCAGCTTTCATAAAGCTATAGAAGACCTTTTTAATCTATTAACAGGTTACCATTTAAAAAAGTCCGGAACTAACCTTCTCCTTATGTGTGTGCGCGTGTGTGCGCGTGTGTGCGCGTGTGTGCGCGTGTGTGCGCGTGTGTGCGCGTGTGTGCGCGTGTGTGCGCGTGTGTGCGCGTGTGAAAGAGTGTGAGTGAGTGAATGAGAGTGTGGGGGGTATTTCTTTTAAAACAGGCACAGAAGCCTATATATTTATTCTCAAGAATAAATAGTCTTCATAGAGAAACACTATATATCCTCTATCTTACATGCTTTCTTAGTATTTATGTGTAAATTTTGTCCTTTACTTGTGGTCATCATGCATTTGTTTGTCTTTGTCATGTGTTTATGGTCACAGTGATCCAGCCAATCACACACAGGATTCCTCTCCTGTTATGGAATACCACATATGGCTGTCATTTATTTGTAATTGATTTTAAGTAACTTTTTTTGTTTGAAATCAAATTCATTTATTCATTTTCAATAAAAGAAGGATGATGTCGGTGAGTTTATTTTTGCAGTCATGGTACATGTTTCTAATGATTACTGGAATAAACAGTGGGACAAAAACCAAGAGGGTTTGCAGTTGAGTTGTACAACAGCAATGGCGTATATGTCTGAGCTCGTTAATGAAAGCCTTCCACACACACACACACACACACACAGACGCTGAAGTAAAAGTCATGTTCCAGTCATGTTTTTATTTTTCTAAGAATACATACTAAATATTTGCAGAAGTTCAAGAGATTCCAGGGAGTAGTTGATATGCACTATAGTTATAGATGTAGATTCAGATATGTGCATCCTGCCCTGTATTGCAATGTTAGGGTTGTTTTGCAGCTGCATACTGTAAAAAATTGCAATCTGGTACACAAGGTTTCCAGAGAAACAAGCCTTTTCCAAGAGTGATTTTACATCAAATGTATAAACACGGAACACTTTGTGTTGCATGCAGACCTGATGAAGGAGCTCAAACATCCTGTTTCTCTGCAAACATTTTGTTCTTCACCGCAAATTTTACTACCTGCAATGGCAAACTAGGCAGATCTTGTAATGATGGACAGGGAGGAGAACCCTCTCAGACACCAAGTGATGGAGGTAATGGACTTCTGTCCCGAACGTCCTGTTTCTCCAGGAACTGTTCACTTCCATTCTGACATCTCACTGTGTTCTGCATCTAAACATGATACACTGCAGTTCCTGTAGTCATCTCAAAAGGAAACATATAAATTAATATGAAAGCTGTGCCTTTCTTCCCAGTCTGAACTATTAACACTAGCAACAACCCTGTCTTTAAGATGAACAATGCTGTATCTTCACATATTCTTTTTTGTTTGGGTGGTTTTTTACTTTTGCATGGCATAATGTGAAGCAAAACAGTTCCTTATGTGGAGATTTTTCCAAGATGAACCAAAGCTAAAATTTGAATGTGAAGTAGGATTCCAGACAATGAAGTAATACTGGCTAAATGGAGTCAATACAACACCACACAGTTATCCGCAGCTCGCCCATACCGAGCTTTTGATGAAAAATGTTTGAAGTTGGTTTAATTTTCTAAAACTGCAATTACCCATTGTGTTCTGTGCCCGTCTCCCCGCATGCATACGAAATTTAAATCTAAAAAGCAAAGGCAGTGAGAATGCTGAGAACAAGTGACTCTGGCAGGTGGTTCAAGCCTATCATGAGATTTATTATAGTGGGTTTTTATTATATTTGTCCCCACACCTTCACGGTAAAGTAGAGTTCTTTGCATGCCCCCTAGCTTTGCAAAACAGGGTGCTATGGCTGCTTTATAGATCTTTTCTTTCACACTCAAAAGCTGAATGGTCTCCTAGGAAAGCGCAGTGTCAAAGCCTGCAGGCACACACAAGTCAACAGGATGTTTCTGTTTCAGTTTTTTTTTCCTCGCCTGCCCTTTTGAGCGAATCCTGACATGGTTATTACGCCTGACAATACTCAAGTGAAACATGGCTGTCTTCAGCACTCCTCACAGGAAACACCAGTGTGTGAAATGTGCGCTCGTGTGAGACTCCATTTGACCTGGTGAAGTGTGGTGATGATGATGGCGTGACCTGCCCTTACGTTAAAAAAAAAAAACATACATCTTTCTGAGGTAAAGAGGCAGTGCACTATTTGTGTAGTCTAAGCTGTCTTTGTGTCCTGGCCTGCTAATGGACAACAAAGATGTCATGGTGGGCATTTGCAACCAGTGTTTGTGGAATCTGGAACTCCACTGGAGAAATGATGTTTTGAAACATTCATGAGGTCATGCTAATAGAATTGTGTTCTAAAGATCAACATGTTGTATGAAATGTGTTTTTGTTCTTAATGTATACAATTTGATCATGTTAGGTTTATCTTACCTATTGCTTTCTCCCACTGTGTTACCTGGGTATTCTTTATGGGTTTACTGGTGGCCTCAACTCTGGTAGTATTCTAGTATTGCAGTATTTTAGCAGTTTGACTCTAGTGGCAGTTTGAATGTGGTAGGGGTGTCACTGTGCTAAGGGTTTCACTGCACACTGGTATGCGGTGTGTCCTTGTTGCTAGAAGATACACGAAGTAGAAAAAATATGTAATGTTCCATTTGCTTGGATGAATTTTGATGTCAAAAGTAAAACCGAATGGAGTTTTTTATGTTAAATTCTGTTATAAATCTGTAGGCAATAGCACTGTTTTCATAGTAAAAAATAATAATAGAATAATGGACTAAATAATAGAAACAAGTGTTGGGAAATTGGGGTTCATGTGTCTTGAAGAACACCTTAAGGGCTTATCTGTTTCAATTTGTTCATAGAAGCAGAACTTCTGGAAATGTTGTTTTTCAGTTTGGTTTTCTTATTGGATATATTGCTCCCCTGTGGTTCGTTTCCTTTGTACTTAACATGAAAAAATGCCTGATGTGTTAATAAGTACTGCCATACTTTAGTCCTTCAGTACAGCACATAGCTGGGTAATAACCCTGAGTTGCCCTAGAACTAAAGAAAAGTCTCTCTGATTCCTCAAGTCCAGTCAATTAAATGGGTCAGAAAAGGTAACAGGAGTTTTCTTAAGGTAACACAGAGGACTCTGAGATCAGTCTGACTGCATGAGCGATGTACAGGAGTTTTCTTAGGCTAAGCTTTTTAGTGAATTTAGCTGTTTTAGAGAACTTGGATACATTAGTCTGTTATCTGAAATCAGGGTATATGATGTTATGATACTTAAATAGAGGTTATTAAGGACCTGAGATTAACATCTTGACAGTTGCCAAACGTAAGATATTTTTGTGTACAAATGTAATGGCAACTTCATGGGAAGCTTAAGGGGGAAATGTTTTTTTATGCAAATATGATAAACTATACTAATCAATTAATGTTTTTGACTACTGTGGGGAAAAAAATGAATACTCCAAACTTTCAGCTGAGGGTGATTGTATTTGTACTGAAAACAGGTACACCACAAACACAACTATGATCCTTTAATTCAGAGTGCAATGTTAGCTTTCTCACCATGTCAACATACAACCATATGTATGAACAATCATGGTCAAATTGAGACCTGCACACGTTTTGATTTTCACAAAGTTTGTATGAACCGTAGATTGTGAAGAGATGATTAGATGAATTGCAATTAACTGCATTCCCTGTCATGAAAATGACCTTATCACAAAAATTATTGCATTCCAGCCACTGCATTTCAGCCCTACAAAATCGCCTGCTAATATCATTTCAGTGATGATCTCGTTAGCTCTGGAGACAAGGTTAATGAGGACAAGACAGCTGATCTCACTCTGTCATGCTGGTTAGAAGAGCAGACTGGATGCTTTAAAACGTAGTGGTGCTTTTATGTTTTCTCCTGTTAACCATGGTTACCTCCAAGAAAACATGCAGTCATCAGTGCATCAAAAGGGTTTCACAGGCAAGGACATTGCTTGACCTTAGCAAGGTTCAGTTGCAGTGAAGAAGGCTTCAGGACGATCTTCTAAAGAAGATCAGCTATGAGATTGGGTCACCATCACAGCAGAGCTTGCTTATGGCAAAGGGCAGGTGTGAGTGCATCTGAACGTACAGTGAGACAAAGGCTTGGTGTCAAGAAGGGCAGCAAAGACGCCACTTCTGTCCAAGAAAAACATCAAGGACAGACTGACATTCTACAGGAAGTGTAGGGACTGGACTGCAGAGGACTGGGGTAAATTTTCTCTGATGAAGCCCCCTTCAGACTGGGATATCTGGAAAAATAATTGTGCGGATAAGAAAAGGTACCATGAGTCCTGTGTCTTGCCAAGAAACACTACCATGAGTCATGTGTCTTGCCAACAGTAAAACATCCTGAAACGATTCATGTGTGGGGCTGCTTCTCATCCAGGAGAGTGAATAAAGAATGGTATCAATAGATCCTCCAAGAGCAACTTCTCCCAACGATCCAGGAGCATTTTGGACATGAACAGTGGCTGTTCCAGCATGATGGAGCACCATGTCGCACGGCAATTTTGGGTCCATGGCCAGGAAACTCCCCATATCTCAATCCCATTGGGAAACTATGGTCAAACCTCAAAAAGAGGGTGGACAAACAAAAACCCAGAAACTCTGATCAGCTCCATGCACTAACTAGGCAAGAATGGGTCACCATCACTCAAGATTTTGCGAATTGCAGAAGTCTTAAAGAAGGGTCAGCACTGTAAATATTAAGTATTGTTTATGTATTGTATAAGTATATTAAGTACACTGTAAATGTAAGTATTTGTTTATACTGGATGTATTTTCAATAAAAAGTTTTTTAAAATATATGGAAAGCTTATAATTGTACCTACTTTTGAAGATTTGTCTGTTGAAGACTTTTCTGCTGTATCCTAGCTTTGTCATGTATTCGTGAAATTATGGTTATGATTCCAGTGGACCGAAGAATACCGAAGCGCTTTTGACAATTAAAAAGGCAGCTTACAATGTCCTAGACAATCCCTCTGACACTGGTGACCTTATCTTAGACACACACACATACACCAGCGACTTTGGGTAACGCGTCATCCTGTCAGAGATTCAGAATAATGAAGAGTGTTCGGGTCTGTGTGATCTGCAGGTAGAATCAAACGGAACAAAACTACCCCACAAGGATACAGTTGTTGGCCATTATATCAATGTCTTCTGGCAAGATACTTCATTATTCGGAGTGATCACAGTGACCTGCACTAGCTTATATGTATAAAAGAGCCTGAAGTACTGCTGGTTAGATGGCTTGAGAAAGTTTAAGTTACTCACTGCCCTGATAGTCAGTGTTGTAATGCTGAGGACACCCTGTCTCCTGCTTGCAGGGTAATGTCATTATGCAGTCTACCCCTAAACAACAGTGGCTTGCAAAAGTATTCATACCCCTTGAACTTTTCCATATTTTGTCGCATTACAACCACAAACATAAATATATTTCATTGCAATTTAACATGAAAGACCAACACAAAGTGGTATAAAATTGTGAAGTGGAAAAAAAAATTGATTAAATGATTCAAAACATTTTTTACAAATAAGAAACTGAAGTGTGTTGTGCAAAAGCATTCAGTCCCCTTTTCTCTGAGTGCAACCAATTGCATTCAGAGGTTGCCTGATGACTGCTAATGACTAAAAAGAGTAGACCTGTGTGTAATCTAATCTCAGTACAAACACAGCTGCTCCGTGACGAGGTTGGTCAAGAGAATATTGGGGAGTAAACAGCATCATGAATTCCAAAGGACACACTGGACAGGTCAGGAATACGGTGGTGGAGAAGTTTAAAGCAGGCTTAGGCTATACAAAGATTTCCCAAGCTTTAAACATCTCACGGAGCACTGTTCAATTCATTATCCAGAAATGGAAAGAGTATGGCACAGCTGTAAACCTACCAAGACAAAGGCTATCCAGCTAAACTTACAGGCCGAGGAGAGCACTGATCAGAGATGCTGCCAAGTGACTCGCGATGAAATGCTGATTCACCAATCCCCCACAGCTCAGGTGAGGGGAATCTGTCCACAAAACAACTATTAGTCGTGCACTGCACAAATGTTATCTTTATGGAAGAGTGTCAAGAAGAAAGCCATTGTTAAAAGAAAACCATAAAAAGTCCCGTTTGCAGTTTGCCAGAAGCCATGCTGGGGACACAGCAAACACGTGGAAGAAGGTGCTTTGGTAAGATGAGACCAAAGTTGAACTGTTTGGCCAAAATGCAGAACGCTATGTGTGGCGGAGAATTAACACTGCACATCACTCTGAACACACCATCTCCACTGTCAAATATGGTGGTGGTAGCATCATGCTCTGGGGCTGCTTCTCTTCAGCAGGGACAGGGAAGTTGTTAATGGGAAGATGGATGGAGCCAAATTCTTGGAAGAAAACCTGTTGGAGTCTGCAAAAGACCTGAGACTGGGGCGGAGGTTCACCTTCCAGCAAGACAACCACCCTAAACATAAAGCCAGGGCTACAATGGAATGGTTTAAAACAAAACATATTCATATGTTAGAGTGGCCCAAAGTCCAGACCTAAACCCAATCGAGAATCTGTGACAAGATCTGAAAACTGCTGTTCACAAATGATCTCCATCAACTGTTTTTCAAAGATGAATGGGCAAAAATTCCAGCCACTAGATGTGCAAAGCTGGTGGAGACATACCCTAAAATACTTGCAGCTGAATTTGCAGCAAAAGATGGTTCCACAAAGTACTGATTCAGGGGGGCTGAATACTTTTGCACATGTTGCAAATGTTTTGAATCGTATAAATTTCTTTCCACTTCACAATTTTATACCGCTTTGTGTTAGTCTTTCATATTAAATTCCAATGAAACATATTTATTTGTGGTTGTAATGTGACAAAATTTAGAATTAAATTTCAAGGGTTATGAATACTTTCGCAAGCCACTGTATCCTTGGCTCAGTGAAACTGGTTGTACTTTACACAGAGCATATTAGGACGTATTTATTGCCATGAGAGCAGTACAGAGAGCACTGTACCCACAGAACCTGCTGCAGTATGTGTTTGGGTCAGACGTGATGAGGCAGATGCACATTGGGCCTGGTGGAGGCCACTCTGCAGTAGGAACTATCCTAACCCATGTCCCGACTAAGAGAGGGTTTCATGCTGTGGTGTTGCATTTGCACCAGCATGTACAGGTAACGCCTCATCAAAACACCTCCAGTACTTTTACTCCTCCACCAAAAATTCCTCTTGAAACTTGGTTAGGGGACTTTAACAAAATTGTTCCTGGGAAAGTGGGTGGGGTCACCTTGTGTGCTGTGTGCACATCCACTGTTCTGTATGCTTTTTCTTTGGAAGTATTGCAGTAGTGGCCATGCTTAGACACTGCCTATCGTTTGTGTTTGCATTATTTGTTCTTGACTTGAAGAGACACCCTGGCATGTTAATAAATGCTATGAAGTCCTGGAACACAGTGTGATTCTGTGCAGACGACCGTGAAGTGACCTGTTCTGGTCCTGGAACGTCAGGAGAAAAAGGTTCCTCTGATTCCTTGATTGCAGTTAAAGAAACAGATCAGAAAAGGTAACAAACACTGGATGTGGTATTTCTGTTCACAGCTTTTAGAGCCTGAACCATGAAGATATTAATCTTATTATGATCTAATGTAATTAGATGTAATTAGCTGTTAATCTCATTAATAATCTAATGTAATTAGCAGTTTTAGTGAATTTGAGGTTACATCAGACTATCCTGATATCAGTTTGGGTAGTATCATAGTTTATGCTACTTAAATGGATGCTATTAAGGACATGGGAGGAAGAGCTAGGCACTGAGGTCCATCATGTTCCATTATACTTGTGGCTGACTTGTGATCCTTCTCAAAAGTATCAGGGTCCATATACGGGACCATAGGAGACTAGGACCATGTGGGACCTCAAGATCCAGACGGATAAACTAGTGGCAAACCAAACAGACATTGTGATGGTGAACAAGATGCAGAAATAGAGAGAATGTAGAAAGAACGTTGGTGCCACGACCCGGTTCTTCAGGCAGCAGCAGTGGCATGAACAACAGCAAGCGGGAACACCACTAAGGCTACCATCACCTTTGTTAGAGCAGGTGAGAAGCCCCAGCCCCCTAAGAAAACCCATGGGAGTCTGCTTGCAACAGCACAGGAATGGTAGCTATTGGTTGACCTAGGGAAACAGTTGAGATTCCCGGATATCATTGCAGTAACAACACTCCGGCCAGACGTGGTCTTGATGTCCAGGGCAGCCAAGCAGGTAGTGCTACTTGAGCTAACAGTCCCCTGGGAAGATCGGACGGAGGAAGCTCAAGAATGGAAAAAGGTCAAGTGTCCTGACCCGGTGGCCAGATGTCAGAGCCATACTGATTAAAAGGGAGGGGAAGCCAACAAAACCAAGGTGTAAAGAGGAAAGGAGACATCTGAGTACATCAGAAAGAAGGTGGTGAGAGCCCATCAGTCTCGGGAAAGCTACAAGACCATCTCTAACAGAGACAAATCATTTACAAATGGAGGGCACTCGGCATCACCGCAACTCTCCACAGAAGTGGACGAACATCAAAACTTACACCAAGACGCACCAGACGAATAATAATTCAGGTAAAGACCAACACACACATCACCACCGGAGAGTTGGAGACATCTCTGGCAGCATCTGGGATAAATGTACATGCATCTGCAATCAGGCAAAAAATCAATAGACATGGCATTCATGGGATAGTTGCTAGAAGGAAGCCTCTGCTCTCAAGAAAGAACAAAGTTGCCCGTCTCTACATGTATATATACAGGTGCTGGTAATAAAATTAGAATTTCGAAAAAAGTTGATTTATTTCAGTAATTCTATGAAAAAAAGTTCATTCAGTACACACAGACTGAAGTGTTTATTTCTTTTAATTTGATGATTATAACTGACACCTAATGGGAACCCCAAATTATTGTGAAAAGGTTAAATATTGAAGACACCTGGTGCCACAGCTAATTAACTTAAAACACCTGCAAAGGTCTTTATATGGTCTCTCTGACAGTTGTCCAAAAGACGACCATTGACACCTTACACAAGACAGAAAAGGTCATTGCTAAAGGCTGTATATTAAATGTAAAATGTAAATGTGCCATATTTTGTCAATTGTGATTTTTACACCCCAATCGAAATTTGTCCTCCACTTTTAACCCATCTGTGCAGTCAGAACACACACACACACTAGTGATTACTAGGGGGCTGTGTATCACACGTGCCCAGAGCGGTGGGCAGCCCTAGCCTGGCGCCCGGGGAGCAGTTGGGGTTAGGTGCCTTGCTCAAGGGCACCTCAGTCATGGCCTTAGGTCTGGGAATCGAACCCACCACCCTCCGGTCACAAGACCACTTCCCTAATTGCCAGGCCATGACTGCCCATTAATAGAGAGGAGAATGAAAAGATGTGGTAGGAAAAAGTGTACGAGCAATAGGGACAACCTATTGTCCAACGCTGGAGAGGATTGTGCAACAAAACCCATTAAACAATGTGGGGAGATTCACAAAGACTGGACTGCAGCTGGAGTCAGTGCTTCAAGAACCACCACAAATAGACGTATGCAAGACATGTGGGTTTCAGCTGTCACATTCCTTGTGTCGGTCCTCTTGAACAAGAAACAAGACAGCGTCTCACCTGGGCTAAAGACAAGAAGGACTGGACTTCTGCTGAGTGGTCTAAAGTTATGTTCTCTGATGAAAGTAAGTTTTGTGTTTCCTTTGGAAATCAAGGTATCAGAGTCTGGAGGAAGACGGGAGAGACACAGAATCCATGTTTGAGGTCCAGTGTAAAGTTTCCACAGTCAGTGGTTGGGGGTGCCATGTCATCTGCTGGTGTTGGTCCACTGTGTTTTCTGAGGTAGAAGGTCAACGCAGTCGTCTACCAGGACGTTTTAGAGCATTTCATACTTCCTGCTGCTGACCATCTTTATGCAGATGCAGATTTCATTTTCCAACAGGACTTGGCACACAGTGCCAATGCTAGCAGTACGTGGTTTAAGGATCATGGTATCCCTGATCTTAAATGGCCAGCAAACGTGCCTGACTTGAACCCCATAGAGAAACTATGGGGTATTATGCAGAGGAAGATGCAATACGCCAGACCCAACAATGCAGAGGAGCTGTAGGCCACTATCAGAGCAACCTGGACTCTCATAACACCTGAGCAGTGCCACAGACTGATCGCCTCCATGCCACGCTGCGTTGCTGCAGTAATTCAGGCAAAAGGAGCCCAACTAATCATAGAGTGCTGTACATGCTCACACTTTTCATGTTCATATTTTTTCAGTGGGTATATATGATTGGGTTTTCCCTTGCAGAGAGCATGAAAATTCGTTTTTTTCATTGTGTTACCTATTAAATTAATGGAATATTTTTATTTGCATTGGCCATGATATTGTCTCAGTGAAGATATGATGTGTATACTTCAGTAATTTGTAGATATTCATTTGACCTGTTTCCAGTTAGTATAATAATACAGGTGCATCTCAAATTAAAATATCATCAAAAAGTTAATTAATTTCAGTAATTCAATACAAAGTAAAACACAAATAGATTCATGACAGAGAGTGATCTCCTTCAAGTGTTTATGTTATTGTTCATGAATATGGCTTACAGCCAATGAAAACCCAAAAGTTATTATCTCAGAAAATTTGAATTTTATATAAGACCAACTGAAAAGATTTTTAATTCAGAAATGTTTGCCTACTGAAAAGTATGTACAGTAAATGCCCTCAATTCTTGGTCGGAGCTCCTTTTGCACAAATTACTGCATCAGTGCGTCATGGCATGGAGGCCATCAGCCTGTGGCACTGCTGAGGTGTTATGGAAGCCCAAGTTGCTTTGATATCAGCCTTCAGCTTGTCTGCATTGTTGGGTCTAGTGTCTCTCATCTTCCTATTTACAATACCCCATAGACTTTCTATGGGGTTTAGGTCAGGTGAGTTTGCTGGCCAATCAAGCACAGTGATACTGTGGTTATTAAACCACAGGAACCATTTTTCAAATGTTAAAAAATGAATTTCCATCTCCAAAAAGCTTATTGGCAGAGGGGAGCATGAAGTGCTCTAAAATGTTCTGGTAGATGCCTGCACTCACCTGATGTGACTGTATAATTACTTTTTTGTGTGTATACGTACACAAAGGTATCTGGAGTGTACTGTTATAGTGTACTGTTATCTCTTAGTACAGAATGTACAGAAGGAACGAAAGCAGAGAATGTTCTCCAAGCCACTTGTTTCTGGAGTGCTTTCAGATTTTTTTCAAATGTTAGTGGTAATGGGGTAAGAGTGGTAACGGGATTTGGTGAGTCTCAGCCCTCCTACATATCATCCTTCTCTTGGCTGGGTGTCAACCTGACAACTCTATAGGTTTACCATTAGCACATTCAGTATTCACACAATGTTATTCAGTATTCATTGTTATTCAGTATTCTGTATATGTTCAGCGTAGCTGCTCATTCTGCAGCTTCTGTTTGTGTGTTTGCTGTCAGACCAAAGACCCTAAGACAAGACCTACAGAACAGTGTGCAGCTACACAGATGGACTGTTTATAATGGCCCTGCCAGTGATACATTGCACCTTCACAAGCTGATTCCTTAAATGCTGAAAAAGAAAGGCAAGAAAGTGAAACACACCTGTCAGATCTTCATCTTAAATGTGCCACAAGATCGTTTATTTTGTAATTCAAGTGTTGCTGTTCATCTCATACTCTTCCTCTCTCATCTAATTCCCTCTTCTTTCCCACGCACTGTCCCTACGTACTACACACACACAAACAAACAAACAAAATGTTAACGCAAGTGCTCTGTGTGCTTAAAAGGAGGTGTCTGTTCACAAACAGCACCTCCATCCTTGGCCTGATTAGCATACAGACTATATTAACTTTCTCAAGGTGGTGATTACGGCTGCACACCAGTGAAGTTCAGCCCACACTTTTATCTTAAAAAAATGGAACCTGTCATGTCATTAGAAGCCAGTACCATAGTAAGCCTTACAAATGTTCCCATTTAAATGTAAGCTATTTTATAAAAGCGTACTAGATTGTCTAACAACCATTAAATGAAGCGATCTTAAGAACTCAATCAGACTCACAGACACCATACTCTTACCTTAGACTGACTGTTTAAGAAATCCTTTAACATTCCTTACCGAATCTGCCTGTCTGCTCACAGAGCTAAAATGTCATGTGTGATGTGCATGTCTGAAGATGATCTCAAACAAATATAAACACATACCTTTTTTGCCTTTGCTAGCATCTCCTCTTTTAAGACTCTAGTGCAGTGACAGCTTTCTGCAGCTAACAGTATTTGCACAGTTTGAGACAAATGAAACTGCCGTCTGCTCAGGTAGCACTCTATGGCTGCATGTGTGTCTGCTTCAGTTTCCTTTAGTCCTGCAGACAGCTTCAAACATTCAAAGCTCTTTGCTGCTGTAAGACTGTTCTGCTGTAAGACACAGTTCCGGCTGAGGACATTTCTTTGTTTGCGGGAATAATTATAAAGATTAATTTTCATAATGCTCTGCAGGACACCTTTTCTGAGGCAAAAATTGGTTTATATCGTGCGCAGGTTCAAAGGCTGGTGGAAAGGGCAAAATAATTGTCTTTCATTATGTCCCTTCATCCGAACACACAGCCACAAACACGCAGCCTCACCACTACACAGCTGCTCTGCTGAAGGGCAGCTTGATGTTGTGATTTGGATGGAGCAGTAATTCAGAAGGTGTAGTGATTTGGATGGAGCAGTAATTCAGAAGGTGTAGTGATTTGGATGGAGCAGTAATTCAGAAGGTGTAGTGATTTGTTTGGCTTCCTAAGAATTACAGTCAAATGCAGAAGTTATAAGTGAAATTGATTATTTTTGTTGCACAGTCATGAATGTGTGACTAATGTAGAGGATGTCAGCTCTCTCTCTCTTTCTCTCTCTCCCTCCCTTCATCTCTCTCTCTCTCTCTCTCTCTCTGTCCCTCCCTATCTATATATACACTATATATAGAGAGGGAGTGAGAGAGAGAAGTTTGAAAACACCTAGTTTATTTCAGTTTATTTATTTTACTTTTATTTTATATATATAAAGTTCTTCAGAGCCACCCATTACTGGACAGTGTGGGATGAAGCTCTGGATGGGGGGGGGTTGCCACATTTGTGATGGCTGTGTTATTCACACAGCACCTCAGACACAAAAACACAACAGGCAAAGACAACCTGTAGAGTGTGTAAGCCCAATGTATCACTGTTCATCCATGAACAGAAACGCAGAAAACTCAACGTCTTCTAAACCAGTGAATTCACTTCAGGGTCAGGGGGCGGAGCCTGTCCCAGCAGCACAGGGTGCCCAGCAGGAAATAACCCTGGACAGGGTCTCAGACCATCACAACGCTGGAGGAACTGTGAGGCACAAATGTGTCCGCAACACCAGACCTAGAAAGACCAGACTGGTCGAGGAGACAGATGATTCACAGAGGGTCTGGAGCAGAGTTTCATCCCCACAGTTGAGGTGAAGATGAATGACACTGAGCAAATCAGAAAGAAAAGTGAACAGGTTTAAACGGTCCAGCCCACAATCCTGAGATAACATTCAGCTCAGAATCTGGTTCTGTGACTATCATTTCACATTGTTGAAGTTCGTTTTGAATTTGGTTTTCCAAATATTCATGTTGAGCAGACACTAAACAAATAACTGGTCCAGAATACTTAAATATTTATGAAATAAAAGATGATACTCTGTAGTTCTATAACATTAGGATTAATGTAAAGTAATATTATATTGTGTAGCTAAATATCAACTATACAACAAAAATAGTTTTCTTTTACTGATCCAGTTTCTCTCTGCAGATCTCATTTTACATATTTTCATTCAATTGTAGCGTGTTTATAAGACCAGACCAGATTCCTTTATTGATCCCTATGATACAACAGCACCAGCACAGAATAAATACAGATCAAAGTTGAATAAATAAAAAGGGCAGAACAGAATTACAATAATAAAAGACTATGGGGACAATAACTATGCTACACCCAACTGCACCAGGGACGGCTCATCCACCACTATTGTGCACTACTGGACAGTGTGAAACAGCCACAGATTTACACCATGGATCACTAATTGAACTATAGACAATATGGTGTAACAGTGATATCAGTACAGTGATAACAGTGACATAATATCTGTCCAGTCTGATACGTAGTGTGTCCCCAGCTACTGTTATATAATCTGAATCAGACTGTGTGCTCAGCTTTTGTTATATAGTCTGACTGAAGTGGGAACAAAAGAATGTGTGAAGCATGGTGTCTTACATTTAGGTTGGATGGGTCTATGATCTGATTACATTTAGATGGAATAAGTTTATGATCTGATAACATTTAGGTGGAATGAGTCTGTGACTAAATGACCTGGTCGAGTGCCACAATTCCTTACTCAGATGGTGAGAACTACACTACCCAACTACACCACACAATTAGACCTCCCAACTGCATTGCTCAACTACACTTCCCAGCTACACTCTCAAACTACACTACCCAACTACACTCCCCAATTACACTACAACTACACTCCTCAGCCACACTCCCCAGCTACACCACCAAACTACACTCCCCAACTACACTGGCCAGCTACACTACCAACTACACTCCCAAACTACACTACCTAGCTACACTACCCAGCTACACTACCAACTACACTACCCAAACAACACTACCCAAACAACATTCCCCAACTACACTCCCAAACTAAACTACCAACTACACTCCCCAGCTACACTACCCAACTACAGATACCAAACAACATAGGATAAAAGGAAACATCAACATTTCCACCACACTCCCAAACTACACTACCCAACTGCACTCCCCAACTACACTACCTAGCTACACTCCCAAACTACACTCCCAAACCACACTACCCAGCTACACTCCTAAACTACACTCCCCCTGCTACACTACCCAACTACACCCCTAACTACACTACCCAACTACACTCCCAAACTACACTCGTAAACTACACTCCCCAACTACACTCCCCAGCTACATTACCGAACTACACTCCCCAACTACACTGCCCAACTACAATACCCAATTACACTCCGCAACTACACTCAAACAAATACATGACAAATAAACTTGAAACTTGAACACTAAAGGGTAGTTGGGTAGTGTAGTTGGGGAAACTACACTACCCAGCTACACTACCGAACTACACGCCCCAACTACACTGCCCAACTACACTACCCAATTACACTCCTCAACTACACTCCCCAACTACACTCCTAAACTAGACTCCCCATCTACACTGCCCATCTACAGCCCTCTGTGTTTTGGCTGTTTTGGAGTGCTGCTGGCTTCATGCCTCGTCCTGCACCACTCTGGTCTTCTCAAGCCCG
This sequence comes from Brachyhypopomus gauderio, assembly GCF_052324685.1. Lineage (NCBI taxonomy): Eukaryota > Metazoa > Chordata > Actinopteri > Gymnotiformes > Hypopomidae > Brachyhypopomus > Brachyhypopomus gauderio. The sequence continues at coordinate 17,281,904 of NC_135222.1, forward strand.
CTCTGCTTATCGCAGGCATGATAGCAGGAAGTGTGGAAGCAGCTTGGAGTCATTTCAGTGTCATCTGTAATCCCTGCTGATTACAGGAAGGCTGTGCAGGGTGTATCTGATCAAACCTCCTCAAACCACTGTCCTACCTAAACACCAGTCCAGTCCCTGCTCTACACGCAACTATTACAACAGAGCTGCATTTTACACAGGCTCTCGGAGTTGCAATGACCAGATAATTTAGGTCTGCCACAGCACCTTTTGTAATAATAGAGGTTATATCTGCTTATCATTGTGCCTTTCCAAATAAGGTAAAATACTTCACTTCTAGCCTAGTTTATTGAAACTGTGCAGAAGGGATGAGCTGATTGGATAACAGTGTCTGTCAGCATCAGAAAGTTATAGTCTCAAACATACCTTTGTGTTAGCAGTCATAAGTGGAAAATCTTTTTTAGCTATTCCATTCTCAATATTTCATGTATTTCAGATCACTCCAAAACATGAAGTTACCTCTCCAAAACACACTCTCCAAAACACACACTCTCCAAAGTTTCATACTGTGCTACAGCAAAGCTTCCAGGATTTCATCATTGTAAAGTTATTCTGAAGGGTGCCATGTTTGGATTCTGTGGTCTGACTGTGGGGTGTGCAGAGATCAGACACACAGATCAGACATTCAGAGATCAGATACTACTGTGAACTGTGTGCATGCTCTAGTGACGCTTTTCAAAACTTTATATGTTTTATTTCATCATTTTCTTTGAGTGACTCTGGGATTGGTTAACACTGCCTGTGCTTCAGGAGGTCAACACTTCCTTCACTCCCATATCAGCCAGTCACATTTTCCCCCTAAACACACACATACACGTATATACATGCATGTGTATACACACAGAGACACATATACGCCTGTGTGCGCGCACACACACATAGAGACATGTCTCTGCATGTATGTGTGCACACACACCCCAGGACGAGATGACCAGCTTCCATTACCCGTTTTCCTGATCTTTTTATAGAGGATTCCTTGTTTCTTTCTTGAGTTCATCAGCACGCCCGGCCGCCCACTCCCTTTATCCGCCGAGCAGCATTGCCGTGTCAGCCTCCAGAGGCAGTTCAAACACGCTCTTGCCATTTGAAGCTTCTATTCTCTGTGCTTACAAGCACGACAGTTGATGACACATCTTCTGTGACGTCTGTGCATCTTACCCTTTTGTTTTCATTTTGCCCTATGCACATTAATGATAAGGAGACATTTTTAGATTTCACCCGGATGATGAGCAAATTCCTAAACTTGCATCTGTGAAACAACCCATACCCAGATATGTAGTTTGGATCATCAGCGTCACATCTCACACCCAGATGTCAAATATAAACACCAAGCATAAACACTTAAGATAAACACTAAACATTTGCTTCATTTTGGATTTTGCTTTCGTTTTGGTAACTTGCAGGTTAATACACCAGATAGCTTTGTCATGTGACTGTACTATGCCAGTCTAATCTACCTAAAAATGTTTTATTTTTGTAAATAAATTACATAATATCTGTGACATCTAAATGTATGTTTGTTGAGATGTATATGTATATTGGAAGGATTTTTACTTTTCAAAACAAACCAAACAACAGCAGTACCATTGCGGTCCACAGGGCGGCTGCGGCCCACCGGTTGAAAACCACTGGTGTAGATCATCAGATCACACAGGGCACCCACATGTGGTCTCGATGATGATTATCACCACTGCCACTTAGATATGCAGTCTTGCTCATCAGTACTTTACTGTAAATTATAACTGGATAATTGTAACATTATCTGCTGTAGCAAATTGCCACAGACAAAAAATGTATACGTCTCGTCTTCGTTTTAAAAACCAAAACAGAATCATGATGTGCAGTGCGTCTGTCTGTGACCGGTGTTTTGCAATGAATTTGTAAAGAGCAGCCTAAGGGATCAACAGTGTAAACGTGTCGAGATGTCTCGGCTGTACCGCTTCCATGGCGTTGGGCGCTATGTGCTGGACTCTGGTAATTGTGCTACGACGTTCCTCTACCGCTGATTGGGGCCCTCATTGGTGTTTGTATCCAGGTGTTTCTTGTTTCGTTTCTGTCCCCACACCGGTCTGGTCCCACACTTATAGCACTTAAACGTCATAGCTATTTTTCATCACTACAGTTGAAGATATTAAGTTACAGCTAACTCTGTATGCTTTCAAATACACTCCAATCACTTTAAGCAAGCCTCTCTTCATTGTTGTGGATGGTCAGATCACCATCTTTTGATTGGTGTCTATATTCAGGGACGTCAGTGGGTACTCACTGCCTTTGATATTAGACTTCAGGCATTGAGGTTGTTCTAGAAGAAGTGAGTGGTGATTTTTGTCACCAGTGAAGTCCCAGGTCATGTTAATCCCAACCTAATTAAGAGGCCTAATTAAGGAAACACAAGAACCATGTGTAAGGAGGCGTGAGATGAGCACACACTCTGCTGGGTTAATCATAGAACATTTCCGTTCCAAGTTCTCTTCCTGTCCCACACTGCCATGTGCACCAGTGGCCCTTTGACTCAGCATATTCACCGTTTCCTTTATGCCTTTATGCATTATACATGTAAGCCCGGATTATAATAATTGTTTATCAATTACACAACACCACAAGTATAATTAATCTCTACAACATGCCAATTCGGTACAATGCAAATGTGTTTCCCCTTCTGACCACTCGATAAGCACCATTAATTTATTCTGCATTGAAACGTATAGACATTCTTACTGCTGATCACAACAGTGTACAGACCAGCTGCCAGACCCTGATTGCTTTTAGGCCCAGCCCAGCCCATTCAAAACAGATTAAGCGTTAAGCACTAGATAGTCAGAGTGTGTGTGTAATAGGGGCTGGTTAACAGTGCTGGCATGTCACAAAACACTGGGATTCAGCAAATGAGTCAGCAACGAGTGACACGTGCAGGTGTGGGTGTGTGGTGCCTGGTATAGGGAGAGTCCTGTCAATACCGCCTGTTGTTGAGAACAGCTCCCATGGTGAGGTTCTGTGTGTGTGTGTGTGTGTGTGGCAGAGTGCCCCAGTGATGATTGCACACCATGTTTGAGTTACATGATTAATCTCCGTCAAGACTTCTCCCTGTGAGCCAGCACAGGCTGCTACGGCTGTCCTAACTGCTGCTAGCAGTGCTGTGCAGAATCATACATGACAACATCTTTTCTTACAAAACCCACATTAACAAAGCAATATCCCAAACTGTCAATATTAACCCCCGGTATTAACCCTCTTATTTGCATGACCCTCTTAATTCCTTTTTCCCCACAGTAATGTTCACTGTAAAATGATTGTGTGTGCATTAAACAGACATGTGAGATCTTCGCTTCCTCATGTGCTTTCGGAGGATTAAACAGATGTTCATAAATCAGAGGAGGGGCTGCTTAACGGTGTACAAAACGCTGAAGTTCAGCGCCTTTATCTCTGGGGCTGTGGTGTACAGGACGTCAGCGGAGGGCTCAGCAGGACTGTGCTCAGGGGCTCAGACCCTTGGCCTCCAGGGTTGGTCCCGGGCTGGGGGTCGGGGTGGGAAGCTCCATGCGGGCTGGGGGGCAAAGTAGTCCTCTTTTTAGGTGGGGAGACCATGGCATCTTTTAAAGATTTTCTCAGGGAGGCTTTCTGTTTCCTGGTGGCCTTCAGAGCCTTGGTCTTCAAGTATGTCTCCTCCAGCTTATAGATCATGTCTTCAATCAGGCCCACCTGTAAGAGTAACACGCATGCACACACACAAACACACACACACACACACACACACACGAAAGCTGTAAGAATGTCTCAGGTCAGGAGTACAAAACAGCTGCCCTGCAGTGCATGTCAGTTATGGAGAGGTTTGCAGATCGATGCATAAGTGCCGTCCTCAGCCGTGCCGAGTTAATTACCTCCTGAAAATGGAGGGATTACAGTTCTTCCCCTCGTTTGGGGAGACATGGCTGGTGAGGGGAGCTTTCTTCTGCAGTCAGAGAAAAGGAAATAAATGAATAATGAAGAAATGAATTAGAAAACATGTTTGCAGACAGAAGATTGCATGAAAAAGGAAAGCTTCTAAAATGAGTGGAAGACTTCATGAGGGGGATGGAGAGAGAGAAGAGAAGAGAAAAGAGGAAGAGAGAAAAAGAGGGAAGCTAGCCTGGCAGAGTGAAAGTCTGAGTGAGGTGCTAAGGTCTGTTTACAAGTCTGGTCTGAATTCAGCTCAAGACTGTGTGTGTGAGAGGGTCTTCCTCTGGGGATACACATAAATTCAACACACCAGTGTGCTGAACAGTCATTCCATTTCCTAAATGCACTCTCTCTCCCACTTCTTCAAATGGAGCAATGGCGAGGCTACCCATCCACAAACACACACACACACACACACACACACACACACACACACACACACACACACACACACACACACACACACACACACACACACACACACACACACACACACACACACACACACAGCAGAACCAGGCACCAACTAAACAACCATTAGGACTTCTATTAATGTGCAGCTCACATCACTGCTGTATGTGTGTGTGTGTGACGGAGCTGGCGAGGGTCATACAAACACAAGTGCTTCACAAGGTCTGGGTGTGGTGCCAGTGAGGAGGTCCCTGTGGGCCCCTGTGGGCCCCTTCGCGGCTGGAAGGACTAAGGCCCAGAACAGTGGTTCTTCTGGCCACATAGCAAAAGGCTCTGGGTGTTTTTTTAAATGGATCCTTATTGTTGGGTATTTAAAATATGCCAAATTGATTTTCTCTAAACCATGAACCAGGCTTGTGTGTTGAACCTAGTAGGTAACACTGGTTTAGAGTTCTCTACTCAAACAGTATTCTGGTTTAGAGTTTTCCACTCAAACAGTATTCTGGTTTGTCTTCTTCTATTGTTTCTAAGCTCTCTGTTGCACACTGTGAAGTTGAACCAAACCGATTACTTCATGCACACCAACAAACACAGTGTCAAATTAACACATCCAGTGTGGAGTGAACTGCTAGAGAGTGCATGTGTGTTTATCTGGACTTGACTCCATTTTTATAACCAGTTTTCTATTCCTGTCCACAAATCCATTATGTATGTTTTTCATTACTGACAGGACGCCTCCTCTCCAGGCTCTTCTGCCCTTTCTTGGCAGGCTTCCCCCCTCACTCTACTGCCTGATAGGTTCTCACGTTTGTCCTGGTAGGTCACGTCTTTTTCGGAAGCCCCTTTGTGACTGTGGTTACATTTATCTCTCGACAATGTGTTTGTGGATCCCGCGGTGCAAAAGCATTAGCGTCCGCATTATCACTCTTCAGAGTCGAGATAAGGGAGACAGATTTCAGCATGTAGCGTGACGCCCAGAGTCCTCTACCCAGACGTGTGTTATTGGGGTCACCTGCTCTCACGTGTGCTCAGTCTGATGGGCACAGACTGAGTCTAGAGTGTGGACAGGTGAGTGCGGACAGGTGAGTGCGGACAGGTGAGTGCGGACAGGTGTGTGTGGACTGGTGTGTGTGGACAGGTGTGTGTGGACAGGTGTGTGTGGACAGGTGAGTGTGGACAGGTGTGTGTGGACAGGTGAGTGTGGACAGGTGTGTGTGGACAGGTGTGTGTGGACAGGTGAGTCAAAACTGAGCCTTCAGCATTTTTGTCAGCTAGAGATTTTTGTTTGAGGGTTTCAGCCCGCGGTTATGCAGAGGTGAAAGAATTGTGTTAGTGGGGAAGCAGACCGGACCTGCCAACAAAAACATACGGAGGATAAACGACGCCGTTTGATCACTGATTAGGGATTTCTGTCATTTACAGAGAAATAAATTTGTGCTCTTTCGTAACCTGTGAAGTTTATGAGGTGATATTTGCTTCATCTCATCATAGTCCAGAAAGGGCCAGCTCGTAGCAGAAACTCAAGATTGAACTAGTAAATGATGTACCAGAGCACATGTATTCTTAAATCTGGATTAGATGACTCCGGTTTAGATGATTCTGGTTCGGATGATTCTGGTTTGGATGATTTTGTTTTGGATGACTCTGGTTTGGGTGATGACTATAGAGTGGAACAAACAGCCTGAAATTTCATCAGTTTGTTGTTGTGTTCAATCTCAGAGTTCCATATTCCTGTGATGTGTATTTAAACCATGGCTGCACTGAGATCAGTCCCATATTCCTGAAATGGGTATTTAAACCTTGGGTGCTCTGAGGTCCCATATTCCTGTGATGGGTATTTAAATCATGGCTGCACTGAGATCAGTCTGGGGCCTACCCTCTTGGCTCTGCAGAACCAGCAGTGGATGATGTATGGGACAGATCTGGAGGAAAAGTGGGCCATTTGTGTGAGTGTGTGTGTGTGTGTGTTAAGGAAGAGAGCAGGGCTAAGGTGTGGAAGTCTGATGGGGTGATTAATAATGTCCATCCATAACCTGCGGCAGCATACTGCTGTGTGTGTGTGCGTGTGTGTGTGTGTGTGTACGTGGGCATGCGTGAAGTGTGTATGTGCCTGGGAGTCTCTGTGCTGCTGTCTGAGTGTTTCTCTCCAGACTCAGGGTTGTTCCTCACCACCACACCCAGGGGGCCGTGCGGCCCCGTGCGCCTGCCCTGAGCCTGCCTCACACTGTGCCCCACATCATGAAGGCATGTCACTCACAGGCCAAACACCAGCCGCTCAGTGCAAACAGCACCTCTGCAAACCTTCCAGCTGCCCCATTCCTACAGTCACCACGTCAGACAATCACGGCATTCTTACAGTGCGCAAACCACTTGTGTCCTCTCCCCCCATTCAACACAGAACTTCCACAACACAAGACAAACTTCCTGACACTGGATTGACTTATATGTATGTCCCACATGCTGTGATGTTTCTAACATCTAACCATCACCTGGCACTACACACACTCCATCACCATCACCTACACCTGGCACTACATACAAACCATCACCATAACCCACACCTGGCACTACATATTCACCATCACCCACACTTGGCACTACATATTCACCATCACCCACACTTGGCACTACATATTCACCATCACCCACACCTGGCATACATACACTCAATCACCATCACCAGGCACTACATGCTGTCTCTTTGTTGTAGGTAGGACAGCAGCGACATTTACTCACATATGAACTAATGACTAATCACATCATGTAATCATGACAAGTAATCAAGTAATCGTATTGAGATACATATGATTGTTCTCATAGCTCCTGTCCTGTTTCTTCACAATCAGTATTGTTTGAACTCAAATATACTGGAATTCATGCACTGTACAAGCTAAACATCCATCCATTCATCCATCCATCCATCCACTAAATGATGGTGACCACAGAAATGTATGTTTTTCTTCAGACTGTCTCTCAGAGCCTTTAGACTGTCTCTCTCTCAGTCTGTATATTGTCTTTTCTCAATGTTTCTTCCTTGTGCCTTACCATGGAGGTTTTTTGTAACTGACACCTTTGACTTATCTTAGAATACAGGTTACTTATAGATTACTTGTAGTACAGGTATGGAGCCAAAGAAACACAGTTATCTAACCAGAAGTGCAAAATACAGTATTATTTACATATAAATTGCAAGAAGGGAACCATGTCTACAATATGTACAATAAAGGGCAGAAGAGTAGTTGAACAATCTAGATGTTTCAGGTATTTATGTAGTATTCATATGTAGAGAGTGAGTGGAGAGAGTGGATTGCATCCTGGATGATGTTTCTTTCCCTGTGCAAGCAGCGTTTGTGGTACATTTTGTGGTGGGTAAGTGGGTGTCAGTGCCATGTGGGGCACCTCCCCAATCCCTGGAACGCTTTGATCATCCTCTGCTCTGGCACCCTGTGCTGCCCTGTTGGGGCAGTAGGCAAATTGGTGTAGGTCCAGTGTAGACACGATGTCGAGAAAGAACAAGGTGGTGGACATCGTTCGGGCATGAAGCAGTCGAATGCTTTGGCACCGTCACAGTGCCAGTGGTCTCAAAGCTAGTTGGGACACTGCCTGGGCCAGCGAGAGATTGAAGATGTCCATGAAGAGCCCGGCCAGCAGCACAGTGCAGGCTCTAAGCTCGCTGCCAGATCCTCCGTCAGGGCCAGCTGCCTTCAGTGCTTTCACCTTGCTCAGAGTGCGACAGACATCCATGGTGGAGAGTATTACTGTTCATGTTTTGTAGATGGCTCCCTGGTCAAAGGGAGCCTAGACGTGGCTGAGCTCACTGTGAAGTGAGGCACAGCTGGTAAGGGGCTCAGAACTCAGGGGGTCAAGTCAGTGGTTGTTTGCCTTTCCATATTGGGGTCAGAGGAGCTGAAGTACGCTTCGGTCCACTGGCTGTGGCTGTGTTTAGCCTTTTGGAGAGACCTCTTCTGAGATTGAGACAATGCTTCTAAGATTGAGAGACCTCTTCTGAGTTCCAGATGAGTCTTCTGAGTTTCAGGTGAGTCTTCTGAGTTTGAGAGACCTCTCCTGAGTTTCAGATGAGTCTTTTGAGTTTCTGATAACTCTTCTGAGTTTCAGGTGAGTATTCTGAGTTTCAGGTGAGTCTTCTGAGTTTCAGGTGAGTCTTCTGAGTTTGAGAGACCTCTTCTGAGTTTCAGATGAGTCTTTTGAGTTTCTGATAACTCTTCTGAGTTTCAGGTGAGTATTCTGAGTTTCAGGTGAGTCTTCTGAGTTTCAGGTGAGTCTTCTGAGTTTGAGAGACCTCTTCTGAGTTTCAGATGAGTCAATGAAGCAATGTGCACTGTTCTTGAGGTAATCTGAAGACCACATGAAGTTTGGATGTCTGCATCTGCTGACCGCGCTCCGTCAGTTTTACGTGGTCTACCACTTCGTTGCTGTTGTTCCCAAACACTTCCATTTTCTTATAATACAGCTCACAGTTTACTGTGGAATATTTAGGAGGAAATTTCACAACTGGATTTGTTGCACAGGTGGCATCCTATCACAATTCCACGCTGGAATTCACTGATCTCCTGAGAGCTACCTATTCTTTCACAAATGTTTGTAAAAACAGTCTGCATGCCTAGGTGCTTAATTTTATACAGCTGTGGCCATGGAAGTGATTGGAACACCTGATTCCGATAATTTGGATGGGTGAGCGAATACTTTTGGCAATATAGTGTATATCAGGACAGAGCTGGGATATAATGTCATTGTTAATGTGAGAGTGTGTAGTCGTCTGGCCTGCAAACACACTCCAAACTTTGAGCTGGAGTTGGTGTTGAAGAAGGGTCTGCCCGTTCCATCCAGATCTCGACAGACCTTGTAGTTTCACACCGCTGAATGGAAAACGGTCATACTGTCCCAAGATGGGGGAGGGTGTGGCTCTCCATTGGCCACGCTGGTGTAAATGTGCTCCAAAGGAATATGTCCCCTTGTGGTGGAGGAGACACTCTCATATTTCAGTGATCCAGATGACCCACAGTGATAACATCTCCATCCAGATTCAAACTTTGCAGTTTGCTAACAGCACAAAGACCTTTCATAGCCACATTATTGTTAGCACCTGGAGAAACATAGACGTGATGACGAGTCGGCTCTGAAGACACACACCTTCAGTCTCACCACTCTGTTAGAAACACTGCTGCTAAAACATGAAACTGCAGTCCAGAACTTTTGTGTGAGGATCCAAGAACTTTCATTCTTCCAGCTAATTGACTAGATGATGTTAGATAGCACTGGCCAGCGTGGGTTTATCCACACAGGCCTCCATGCTTACCCTGTCTGAGCAACGATGGTTAATTGCAAGCAGTGTTTGTCGAATGAGAACTTCACATGAATGAGTGGAACGAAAACACAGGAAATGGGTTTGTAAATAAACAATGTTTTGTTGAAAACCAGTGAGATGCTGAGCATCATGATGTGTATGATAATACATGGCAAGTATTCCAATGAGATATAGACTTGTGTTCAGTAGCAACATGCACACAAAACTGAATGAACCTGAACACAGAATTAAATTTAATATGCAAAATGTTCAGTAAGCAGTGAGATTCAGGAATCTCTTAGTTTAACAACTGACTTGGAGGACAGGGCCACCAGTGCAGAGAAGAGTGAGATTTATTACGGACAGATCCATATACAACCAGGAGGGCAGTCAGACACAGATCAGTAACCAATATGTAAAGACGAATGAACTAAAGCAAACACCAAAGCCACAATAGAAGAAACAGATACTAGGAATCAACAAGACAAAAAAAGCTTCAATTAAACAACATCATAAAGGTACAAACTGAAGCGCAGAAACACAGAGGTTCAAAACTCAGGGGCTATGTACATAACATAGGGTTTAAATACATAGCTAAACAAGGAACTAAACTAGACACAGGTGAACACAATGACAAAGGGTGGAGACAAATGACAAGGCGTGGCAGGCTGGACTAATAACATAAGCGCATGGAAGGAGGAAACACACACATGACTGACATAAGGGGCGGAGCAAAGCGTGACACTTAGCTTGCAGTAAGCAGTGTGATTCAGGAATCTCTTAGCTTGGGCTTCTCAACTGGAAACGGCTGTGTTCCTGCTCCGAGTAACAATTTCAAATGTCACAGTAACACTAATTAACAAAAGAAAATAATTTGGACAGAAATATTAAATAGCCACCTCCCAAGCTGACAGGCATGCCTTTTGAATGTTCAGAAGCGCCTGGTAATTGTAACAGAGATGACAGCCACGACAAGAGAAGCTTCTTACCCTCACAACCCCCCCAAGCTCCCCCACTCCAAATTAATGCTTTCAAAATGTATTTCTGTCTCTGATTTGATATGTAAAATCTTTCTTTCTGTGCAGAGCATGAGCATGCTTCTAGATGACACAGTGGCCATCTTTATGCATGTGTGCGTGTGCATGAATGTGTGTGTGTGAGTGGGCACAGTGTGGCATTTGCACACACTCATTGTCCTTATCCATTTTTCCCTCTATTTACCGTTTGCATCGCATTCCACACACGTCCCCGGTCGGTCCGCTTGTCTTCTAGGGTGTCCACGGTGTCTGCCATTAGTGCTTGCAGCTGTGGGCCGGAGATAAAGATTATCAGAGCACAATTCACGTGCCTGCCATAACTCCTCTAAACACAACGCCTTAAAGGCTAATTAAAAAATCATTTGTCGGTGGCCGATTTTTAGAACTCATTCCTCATACAATGAGAGCTGTCATGTCACTGGCCTCAACTGCTGGAAGGCCAGGATGGGGGGAGAGGGGGATAGAGAGGGAGGGAGAGAGAGAGAGAGAGAGAGAGAGAGAGAGGGAGAGAGAGAGAGAGAGAGAGAGAGAGAGAGAGAGAGAGAGAGAGAGAGAGAGAGGGGAGGGAGAGGGAGAGAGAGTAAGGTGGAGAGAGAGGGAGTAAGAGGGAGAGAGAGGGGGAGAGGGAGAAGGAGAGAGAGAGAGAGAGGTAGGTAGGTAGAGAGAGAGAGAAATAGAGGAGAGAGAGTAGCTTTATTTCCCTATAAGCTTGCTGGGTCCGAGGGCCACAGACAATGTGAACAAATTGACAAACACCAGTCGTCCATCACAATGCAGGGGGAGGAAGCAGTATACAGGGGACAGCCTACTGAGCTCTATTCATCTAGACAGGAGAGAGAGAGGGAGAGAGAGAGGGAGGGGGAGGGAGAGAGAGAGGGAGGGAGGAGAGTGGAGGTCCAGACTCTGAGGAGGTGACAGCTGTCTGGGAGCCCTTAGCCAGGGTTTCTCTCTCACCCACCACTTTGGTGGAGTGCCTTCTCCACTCCAAACAACATGCCCAACATCTTGAATTATTCTGACTTCAGAGAGCGAGAAAGAGGGGAAGAGAGAGAGAGAGAGAGAGGGAGAGAGAGAGAGAGAGAGAGAAGATTGAGCTGCTTATTTCTGACCTTAGCTATATTCAGGGCCAGGATGAGAACACACATCTTCTTCCTATATGTGCAGCAGTACTATAGACACTACAATAAAGACTGTTTATGGATGACTGACACTAACATGTTTGTATGAGGTACATTTCTGTTGTGCCATCAATCCGCTGTGAAGAGGCTCCTTTCTAATGTACCAGAGCCATTCTAAGATTTGTCTTATTGTTCCAATACAAGCGTCCCACTAATTGGATGCCCCATGACTCCCTATTCATGGCAGATTTGGTTGCAATATCACATACATCACACTGCACTGATCTAATCTAATCTCACCACTGTGAGACACTAATCTAGTAAAGAGGCAATTATAGAGCCTCAGCACTGTATACCAGAATCAACGTTATGACAACCCTCCTCTCTCGCTCTCTCTCTTCTCTCATGTATATATATATATTAATATATCATTTTCCACTGCTTTCACACATGTACAGGGTGTGGTCTTCTACCAATTTCTTTGTCTCATAAATATTCAAAACATGTGCTGCTTATTTGCATACATAATTCAGGACTTTGTTATGACAAGCTAGATGAATTGTGTGACAGCATGGCTAGAGAACCTCAGCTTCCTTCTCCACAGCACCAGTGCCCCTTACAGCTGCCCCCAGTCACACCACTGCCCCTTACAGCTGCCCCCAGTCACACCAGTGCCCCTTACAGCTGCCCCCAGTCACACCAGTGCCCCTTACAGCTGCCCCCAGTCACACCACTGCCCCTTACAGCTGCCCCCAGTCACACCACTGCCCCTTACAGCTGCCCCCAGTCACACCACTGCCCCTTACAGCTGCCCCCAGTCACACCAGTGCCCCTTACAGCTGCCCCCAGTCACACCAGTGCCCCTTACAGCTGCCCCCAGTCACACCACTGCCCCTTACAGCTGCCCCCAGTCACACCACTGCCCCTTACAGCTGCCCCCAGTCACACCAGTGCCCCTTACAGCTGCCCCCAATCACACCACTGCCCCTTACAGCTGCCCCCAGTCACACCAGTGCCCCTTACAGCTGCCCCCAGTCACACCAGTGCCCCTTACAGCTGCCCCCAGTCACACCAGTGCCCCTTACAGCTGCCCCCAGTCACACCACTGCCCCTTACAGCTGCCCCCAGTCACACCACTGCCCCTTACAGCTGCCCCCAATCACACCACTGCCCCTTACAGCTGCCCCCAGTCACACCAGTGCCCCTTACAGCTGCCCCCAGTCACACCAGTGCCCCTTACAGCTGCCCCCAATCACACCACTGCCCCTTACAGCTGCCCCCAGTCACACCAGTGCCCCTTACAGCTGCCCCCAGTCACACCACTGCCCCTTACAGCTGCCCCCAGTCACACCAGTGCCCCTTACAGCTGCCCCCAGTCACACCACTGCCCCTTACAGCTGCCCCCAGTCACACCAGTGCCCCTTACAGCTGCCCCCAGTCACACCACTGCCCCTTACAGCTGCCCCCAGTCACACCAGTGCCCCTTACAGCTGCCCCCAGTCACACCACTGCCCCTTACAGCTGCCCCCAGTCACACCACTGCCCCTTACAGCTGCCCCCAGTCACACCACTGCCCCTTACAGCTGCCCCCAGTCACACCACTGCCCCTTACAGCTGCCCCCAGTCACACCAGTGCCCCTTACAGCTGCCCCCAGTCACACCACTGCCCCTTACAGCTGCCCCCAGTCACACCACTGCCCCTTACAGCTGCCCCCAGTCACACCAGTGCCCTTTACAGCTGCCCCCAGTCACACCACTGCCCCTTACAGCTGCCCCCAGTCACACCAGTGCCCTTTACAGCTGCCCCCAGTCACACCACTGCCCCTTACAGCTGCCCCCAGTCACACCAGTGCCCTTTACAGCTGCCCCCAGTCACACCACTGCCCCTTACAGCTGCCCCCAGTCACACCAGTGCCCCTTACAGCTGCCCCCAGTCACACCACTGCCCCTTACAGCTGCCCCCAGTCACACCAGTGCCCCTTACAGCTGCCCCCAGTCACACCACTGCCCCTTACAGCTGCCCCCAGTCACACCAGTGCCCTTTACAGCTGCCCCCAGTCACACCACTGCCCCTTACAGCTGCCCCCAGTCACACCAGTGCCCCTTACAGCTGCCCCCAGTCACACCACTGCCCCTTACAGCTGCCCCCAGTCACACCAGTGCCCCTTACAGCTGCCCCCAGTCACACCACTGCCCCTTACAGCTGCCCCCAGTCACACCACTGCCCTTTACAGCTGCCCCCAGTCACACCACTGCCCCTTACAGCTGCCCCCAGTCACACCAGTGGAAGATGAATGAAGGTGAATGAATGAGCATGTTTGCATATATATATATATGTGCAAAACATGCTTATTCATTCATCTTCCAAACTGCTATAAACAACTGATACCGGTACTTGTACTGGTAGCTATAAACATTTAAAAAGTCAATTATACCACTAAAACTTTCCCCAGGATGTTTTAAAAACTTGAATTTCCATTTATCTTAGCAAATAATTTGGTAGGTTTACATTTTGATAGATTTAAAGAATGTAAGTCACACATGACTCAGTCTCCATCTGAGGTAAGAGTGAGTCTGCAGCCTCCCTCTTTCTTTTAAGGTGGCACTCGTATGTAATGTAATGTGATGTCCACTGCTACTGTTACTTATTCATCCAAATACTTTCTTTTAAGGTGGCACTCGTATGTAATGTAATGTGATGTCCACTGCTACTGTTACTTATTCATCCAAATACTTTCTTTTAAGGTGGCACTCGTATGTAATGTAATGTGATGTCCACTGCTACTGTTACTTATTCATCCAAATACTTTCTTCTAAGGTGGCACTCGTATGTAATGTAATGTGATGTCCACTGCTACTGTTACTTATTCATCCAAATACTTTCTTTTCTGTGAGTAACACATAAATACACCCAAAGAACAAAACCACATAAAAAAAAGTTTTTAACTAAATAAGTTCTTGATTAATACAAATATAAAGTAAAAAACATGTATATGTAGTAGTAATGAATACAGACATATGTGCAGAGCAGGGTGTTGGGTGGAGACTCACCTGGGTGGTGTCAGTAGGGCTGAGCTCCTGTAGGTATGGTGCTAATGCTAACTCTGCTAGCACGTGCTGAAGCTCCTGTGTGTGGAGAGTGCTTCTCCCCAGCTGAAGCAGGCAGTCCGCGTACTGAAGCCTCTCTATCAGACCTGACCCTGCAGAAAGCCCAACCTAATGCCCCACACACACACGTGTCCATTTATTACTTTACTGACTTGAATATGTAGAAGACACAATCTCCCATTACTACAGTCCAAATGAACTGGATAAAACTCTCCAATCTCAGCTATTACAACACACTTACATATATAATGCGTGTTTTTATGGCTGTACATCACATCTTTCTAACATGTTTCCTTGCCATATTGAGCGTGTGCATTTCTGAGCACTTTGATTCCTGAGGCGTGAATACCAAATTGGCATAAAAAGACGAACAGTGACCTTTCAAGACAGGCCAACAACCCGTATGATAATCAGGCGTGCACTTTTACACAGCGTGCACTGCCCCCCACTGCTGCCACGGCCCTGTAGGGGCTTCACGAGGGCCTTCTCCTACACCGGAGCAGCATCTCCACCTGGCCTGCCCCTCCATCACAGCACCACCCGCCACGCTCTGCTTTGTGTCTGCTGCAGGGGGAGGGAGGGGGGGGGGGGGGGGGGGGTCCTTTTATTCTGCCCACTGAAAGGCTTCAAATCATGATGAAAAATTGAAAAATTACAATTCATTACTTCTTTTGTTCTGCTTTTTTGTGAGGCTAGCCCCCTCTCGCACATGTCCCTGTCACACAAGCTAAACACAAACCCCTCGGTCCTCAAGGCTGACCCCCACAAGGCAGAGCTCTCCCAGAAGAGCTGTTTTTAGTCGTGGTGAGGTCTCGGGTTTAAATGATGCCTCGCCCCACGCCTCCTCAAGCCCCTCCCTTTACTGCCAACTCACCCCACTATTATCCCCACTGTCATTCATCCTGTTTATGGCCATTTTTATTACAGATACATATCCTCCAGCAGGCCTGCCCCCCCCCCCCCCCCCCCCCCCCCCCCCCGACACTGTCTCAGGGCTGGGGCAGCTTCCGGGACTCCACTATGGACCACCCTGTGATGTTTACTTTCAACAACTCAGGGAGAGGGAGGGGAGGAGAGAGAGAGAGAGAGAGAGAGAGAGAGAGAGGGAAAGAGGGAAAGAGAGAGGGAGAGTCCTGCAACTCCCATCTTTACGAGTGATGATGTTTTCCTCTACTGAATATTTCATGGCTTCTGTTCGTTGTACACCAGCAGTGCACCAGTTTCTGTGGTTGGTTCAGGATGATGCAGTATAAAGACTCGTGAACAGGACTCCTTTATAATTATCTACATGAAACCATTTTACTTATACTTAACTATTTTACTACATCAGTGCTGCTGTGTAATTGCCTGTAGAGCAGCACTAATGTTTCGTTAATTGTCGCATTACCATTTTGTTAAGAATGTTTCAGCGAAAACATAAATCACTTCTATATTTTTTTTCTTCACTGTCAGCAAATGTTCTGGGGCTGGGATACAATATACACAGTATGTCTGTGTTCCTGAGCTTGTATGTGAATTAACATCTTCAAGTCTTGCTGATCATCCATTCATTTCCATTGACCAGTGCAATATCGATATATTCTCATTTGTAATTTTGCGTAATTCAATATTCAGTGCCTTGACTGAGTGATCGAGAGCATAGTACCCAGATGGACTTTACTGGGGCCTGTTATTCACAAAATTAATGTTGCTCACAATTCAGATCAAATCGATCCTGTTTTTAATAGCAGGGTAATGGAATTTCTTTTGGCTGTGACATACTAATGCAATTCGTGATGTCGGCCCTCGGCTCAGTTTGAAACCCATCATGGAGACACAAGGGGCCGAGAGAGACGCCGGTGTATGTACGGCAGGCAGGACGTCCCATCTGTGTGTTTCAAGTGTAGGACGTCCCATCTGTGTGTTTCAAGTGTAGGACGTCCCATCTGTGTGTTTCAAGTGTAGGACGTCCCATCTGTGTGTTTCAAGTGTAGGACGTCCCATCTGTGTGTTTCAAGTGTAGGACGTCCCATCTGTGTGTTTCAAGTGTAGGACGTCCCATCTGTGTGTTTCAAGTGTAGGACGTCCCATCTGTGTGTTTCAAGTGTAGGACGTCCCATCTGTGTGAGTGTTTCGAGTTCAGT
Organism: Brachyhypopomus gauderio; assembly: GCF_052324685.1. Lineage (NCBI taxonomy): Eukaryota > Metazoa > Chordata > Actinopteri > Gymnotiformes > Hypopomidae > Brachyhypopomus > Brachyhypopomus gauderio. The sequence goes on from NC_135222.1 coordinate 17,298,981, forward strand.
GGGCTGTGGTCTGCTGCCCTGTGTCTGGTGTCTGCAGTGACATCTGTACACTGTATAATTTCATTATGGAATTGAGTGAGTGATAGTAACGATGCATAATTTCATTATGGATAGAGTGAGTGATATTAATGATGCATAATTTCATTATGTAATTGAGTGAGTCTGAGTGGATCCACAGGTACTACAGGTGAAGAAGGAAGCTACATCACAGCTCCACCCTCTGTTTGTTAAAGGAAGTGCACAATGGCTCATGAGCAAGATGTCAGTGCAACACTCCACCCAGGACACACACTAATGTATTACTCCACCAGGACACACACTAATGTATTACTCCACCCAGGACACACACTAATGTATTACTCCACCCAGGACACACACTAATGTATTACTCCACCAGGACACACACTAATGTATTACTCCACCCAGGACACACACTAATGTATTACTCCACCTAGGACACACACTAATGTATTACTCCACCCAGGACACACACTAATGTATTACTCCACCCAGGACACACACTAATGTATTACTCCACCCAGGACACACACTAATGTATTTCCCACCCAGGACATGCACTAATGAATTACCCCACCAGGACATGCACTAATGTATTACTCCACCAGGATATGCACTAATGTATTACTCCACCTAGGACATACACTAATGTATTACTCCACCTAGGACACGCACTAATGTATTACCCACCCAGGACACACACTAATGTATTACCCACCCAGGACATGCACTAATGAATTACCCCACCAGGACATGCACTAATGTATTACTCCACCAGGATATGCACTAATGTATTACTCCACCTAGGACATACACTAATGTATTACTCCACCAGGACACACACTAGTGTATTACTCCACCAGGACACACACTAATGTATTACCCCACCCAGGACATGCACTAATGTATTACCCACCCAGGACATGCACTAATGTATTACCCACCCAGGACACACACTAATGTATTACCCACCCAGGACACACACTAATGTATTATTCCACCCAGTCCGGGTTCATTTCAATTATAAATTGTAGACTAGTCCTAGCACAGTCAGTCCTGACACAGTCAGTCCTGACACAGTCAGTCCAACACAGTCAGTTATATGTATTATCAGGAATGCCATCTAGTATTCGATGTTCTGCAGGAGTTCACACCCTTGTGTTGAGAGCTGATGTCACGGATAAACCACCATTCACTGCCTCATCCAGGATCGGTTAAAAAACCTACAGAGCAAACAGTATACCCACAGTACACCCACAGTATACCCACAGTACACCCACAGTATACTCACAGTGAGCTTCGTGCAAGAGATAAAATCTAGAACAGGCAGGATCCTCCTTTCTAAGGTCTCACACATCCTGGGAAGAGAGCTGCAGTCCGGTGCCACAAATGGAGCGTGGGGCCCTTCAGAGTGAAACAGGAAGAGCAGGACTTACATCCATGTTCATATCCATTATTATATTACACACACACACACACACACACACACACACACACACACACACACACACACACACACACACACACAGGCATACATTATTATTTTTTATCTAGATTTATCTCACTGAAATCTTGAAGTTAATCTAGATTAATCTAGATTAAAATGGCTCATTCAGAATATGCGTGCTACCCAAGTAATGACTAAAAGTCAGTTTTTGAGATAGGGTTTCTTAATACAGAGGATGCATTAGACCAGGGACTCATCTTCTGTTTCCTAAATGCATCAATGACTGCTTGAGGAAGCTGTTCTACTTTGATACTTTTTGAAAAAAAACATGCTCAATAAAATGTAGGCTACTCGTGTTTATTCAGTTAAACATGAAAATAGTACTGTATGCCTACATACTTTAAGAGGGCATATTCAGTCAAACATGAATTTGTAAGCCTACATACTGTACATTAAAAGGAGTTGATAACATGTTTATTCAGCTAAACATGAGATTTGAAATGTAAACCAACATTTAGTACATTTAACCTGTTTTCGGCGGTGGCGACTCTTCCCCTGGGCTGCATCAGTGCTTGACCCAGCGTCAGCAGCATTAGCAAACGGGTGCTTTGTGTTTAAATGGTACTTCAGACTGGTAGAACTCCTACAATAAACTAATTCCACGTTGCATAAGGTGCAAACAACTTTAGTCTTGTCAATGTCTCCATTAGGAAGCTTCTTAAAAATGAATTTTCCATGAAGCAAACCTGGCGGCTTCGTGGCTGCATCCATGTAAGCACACGTGCGATTTGTTGTGGGTGGTAATTCACAGGTTTGAAAACTCGTTCTCGCCCCCTACTGTGCAATTTGTTTACGAATATAACCAAGCTAAACTATCAAGGTGAATGTCATCAGTTTGCTTACTTATTTTGACCCAGTTCCCAACCCAACTTGAATAGATTAACGGCGATAGTTTTTATATCGCCCGATAAGAGTATCACATTATCGAACACCGTTAATGCAGATAACGGCCCAATACTAATATATATAATACATAATACATTATATTGCGCTTAATCTTTTATCACGTTACATCATGTTTCACTGTAAAATCTAAACTGCATGGTGTACTGACAACATTATCACGCTCATGGTTATTGCCTGTGCAGGTCAGAACATGTCCTAGCGGGCTGCTCCTGCCTGTGTATGTCAGAACGCGTCCTAGTGGGCTGCTCCTGCCTGTGTATGTCAGAACGCGTCCTAGCGGGCTGCTCCTGCCTGTGTATGTCAGAACGCGTCCTAGCGGGCTGCTCCTGCCTGTGCAGGTCTGTTTCGTATGCTGTGCATGGGAGCGAGAGCTGCAGAGGAGACGCGTAGCCGGGCGTTTGTGAGAGGCGGCCGCTGTTCCCTGCTGATGACTGATGACTTTACAGACCCATGTGGAGCCCAGACCTTTGATACATTACACAAATGCATTGATTTTCCTCCTCTCAGAGCTGCGTCCGCTCGCCGCTACAAGGCCGGCAGCACTGACCCGATCCACCTTGCTCCCCTGTCTGACCGGGGCAGTCCATCTGCACGCCCCGCTGCCTCCACACACACCCCAGTTCATTAAGAAATTATATGTCAGGCCAGTCAATGGCCCTGTAAGCCCCTATAAGCCCTGCGCTACTGCACCAGTTACCATGAGATGCTCTCATCTTGGGACTTGATGCTTTGCTAATTCAACTCTCGTTGTTTTCAGTCGTATTCCCATAGGATATTTCACGAGAGACTGAAAACTAAATATATGAATAATATCCATGCAATAAGAGCTAAAAACAGATATAAATCTATTTTAGTATTTTTTCCACCAAGAACGTCTTAGTCACAGAAAGGGCTCTGGCTGACTACATACACTGGGTGCTCTAGCTGTTCCAGTTCTGCGGAGGAGAACATGTGCTCAGCCATGTTATTCAACCGGACCTGCTGCTGATATATAAACACAGTATGCAGCTTGTGAGGGACTCCAGAGTAAAACACCCACCGTGTGATGTCACAGCTATTTATCACCAGAGCACAACCCTCAATAACCCCCAACCTGTCTCGTCTATGCACTAAACACGTACTCATAAATGTGAATATATGTATTCATAGACTTAAAAATACTCAAAAAACGATGTTCTGTATGTAGAAAGGAACCTGTAAAGGTGGGGCACTTCCTGTGAAGCAGTTTGTCCAGGAAGTCTCCGTCCTGTCTTCGCCTGAAGCCCAAGGTGAGGACGTAGTGCTGGGCAGACACGCTCCAGTCTGTGCTGTGGGGCAAGACGTGCCCTCCATGTGGGTCTGAAGGAGAAGAATACCAGGGAAGCTGCCTTAGTCCCACACCTGTCCCACACCTGTCCCACACCTGTCCTGACCTCTGTGTCCCCATTATCAACATGCCTACACACTGAGAATCAACACAGCACCCTGACGCCTCACTGCATTGTGTCTAATGTCACGGTGAGAGCATTCGTTGGGACTTTTGGGGGAAAAACAAAAACGTAGTGAGAATGTCTGTCAACCTCATATACTGTATCCTTATACTAAGTAATGACAAATACACTGAATTTATAACTTGAATTTACATTAACATACCTCATTGCTTTTAGAGATAATTTTCCCATTTATGATTAGTTTTATTTATTAATTTTTTTTAGGGCAAATTTTTCCTTTCAAACAAAATGGGCACTTCCTGGATCCAGCATCAGAGCAGAGAGGAAGTGTGTGGAGCGTACCACAGATACAGCCCCACCAAAGTAGACGAACAGCCACAGTGTGAGGAAGACGACTCGTGGCGCATACACAGCACGCTGCAGTAGGGTAACGTCAGCGTGGCCTGAAGTCAAGCTCCGCTTCACTGGGTAAGAGTCACAGTGGGTGATTCCCTTTAGTGAGTCTCATGAACACCGGGGAGCATCGCTGGTGAGCCAAATGCCTTAGTTAATACTAAGCAACGGCAAATGGGCCGGAGAAGGCTCTGTCTCTAGGGAACGAGAGCGCTGACATTTCACCCTGCAGGGAGCTTGCTGAGTTACATGGGAGCAGGTGACACATGTCATCCCTGTCGCGGGGAAATGAGGAACTACACAACAGGCTGCGCCAGGCGGCTTCCTGCAAATAGCTGAATGGCATCAGTCGGCAGAAGGGGTGTGTGTGCCGCTGCCTTTGACTGAGCTAAGCGAGCTAGCAAGAACGCAGCGCTAACCTGCAGCACACCGGGGTCCATGGTGATTCTACATACTAAGGTTCTTCCAGCGTGTTACACTACTACTAGGCAACGAGGCTTTCTTCAAAGCACCAGAAAACTAATTTTCAAGATTGGGGAAATGTAAAGGTAGAGAAACAGCATACAGTCTCAGTCTCTACAGGCACAACTCTCACCACACTCATCCCCAGCCAGACAAGCTCACCGATTCGTTCCAAAAATGAGCAAATCCATATGGTAAGAACAAAATCCTGGTTAGGACAATGACTTTTTGACCCCCACTAGGGAAAGGCAGTCATGGCTGAGGCCAGGGTCAGGAAGGAGCTGTGGGTTACACAGTTCATACGTTTCATGAAGTAAAAGTTTGTGGACATTAAGTTTGCGAATTGAAGAGGAGAAGATGAGGTCTGTGAGGCAAACCCACCTCAGATATCCTCACCCAGTGCTGCTTCATTCACCTGGTACAGATGTAATTCCTTAATGCAGAATTCCGTCATAATTTGTTTTGTGATGTCTCTTACCAGTGAAGATGTAGGTGGTGAAAGCAGGATGCAGCGTTCGGAAGGTCTCCTCTGCGTGTAGGACTAAGCACCTGGTGGGTTTCCCAAAGCAAGGTGTGTACAAGACAGAGAAGTCATCCTCCATGGTGATGGCATCTTCCAGCAACCCCTGCAAGAGACACACAAGAAAGAGAGACTGGCATGTAAAACGGCACCTGTACTCAACAAGATCATCTGATTTCCAGGTGATTAAATCCTTAACCAGCTGCAAATGAATGTAATGCAATATGTGATTCTATGGGACGTGATTATATTATTTGCCAGTCCTATTGAGTATTCTGTGCACCAAACACAGAGAGGTAATGTAAAATTCTCTGGGTACACCACTGGCACACTCAGCCTCTCATATGGAAAGAAAAGATTTCCTTTCTGTGCTAAGACAGCACTGATGTTAACATAGCGGGTAAGATCACACACTGCCCCATCTTAATCCATTTTATGCTCTAATCCACGTGGAATGAGCCGGTGGTGCGATTATTTTCCCACCAATCCCTGGTGACCAACACAAATAATTCAGGCCTTTCACACAACAATAAAAAAATATTTGCTATAAAAATCTTGCTGTATTTGATATGGTATGGCAGATATTTCTTAGTGAAAAGACAATCATAACATTTTGTGCTATAGGTTTGATGAACAAGCAGAGGTTGTATATCAAACATCTAGAGAACATGTACATTACTCATGGCCTTCCTTTATATGTGCTGATTGAACCACTGCTCACACAAAGTGCCGTTAAAATGAAGGCAAACATATGCAGAACTGATGATGCAAATACCACAGCCACACATGTGGAATTCAGACTACATTGCAAACGCTTGATGTGGCCTCGTCCATAATGGCTGTGTCTTGGAGGACAGGGGCAGACAGGAGGCTCAGCAGCCTGATGTAGACCTCTGTCTCAGGAGGCTGATGGAGACCTCTGCCTCAGGAAGCTGATGGAGACCTCTGTCTCAGCAGCCTGATGTAGACCTCTGTCTCAGCAGCCTGATGGAGACCTCTGCCTCAGCAGCCTGATGTAGACCTCTGCCTCAGCAGTCTGATGTAGACCTGTCTCAGCAACCTGATGTAGACCTCTGCCTCAGCAGTCTGATGTAGACCTGTCTCAGCAGCCTGATGTAGACCTCTGCCTCAGGAGGCTGATGTAGACCTCTGCCTCAGCAGCATGATGTAGACCTCTGCCTCAGCAGCCTGATGTAGACCTCTGCCTCAGGAGGCTGATGTAGACCTCTGTCTCAGTAGCCTGATGTAGACCTGTCTCAGTAGCCTGATGTAGACCTCTGCCTCAGCAGCCTGATGTAGACCTCTGCCTCAGGAGGCTGATGTAGACCTCTGCCTCAGCAGCCTGATGTAAACCTCTGCCTCAGCAGCCTGATGTAGACCTCTGTCTCAGCAGCCTGATGTAGACCTCTGTCTCAGGAGGCTGATGGAGACCTCTGTCTCAGCAGCCTGATGTAGACCTCTGCCTCAGCAGCCTGATGTAAACCTCTGCCTCAGCAGCCTGATGTAGACCTCTGTCTCAGCAGCCTGATGTAGACCTCTGTCTCAGGAGGCTGATGGAGACCTCTGTCTCAGCAGCCTGATGTAGACCTCTGTCTCAGCAGTCTGATGTAGACCTGTCTCAGCAGCCTGATGTAGACCTCTGTCTCAGGAGGCTGATGGAGACCTCTGTCTCAGCAGCCTGATGTAGACCTCTGCAGCTCTTCTGAAGAGAACGTGGCTGGACTATACGACATCGCCCCTGACAGTCAGGGATGCTTGTCAGTTCTTTTTGCTGCAGCAGTTATACAGGCTTTCCTGCCTCGCAGGTCTCAGGCAGTAGATGCCATAAATTGTTTCAGAAGTATGTCCCCAGCCACAAGAAAGTGCATGCTGGGAAAATATCAGCAATCGCAAAGTACCTGACTGACGTATACTGACAGGTACTGAGAGGTACTGACGGGTACTGAGAGGTACTGACAGGCAATTTCATATTACAAAATCAAAGAAGAAATTCAAGCATACAAATCAATTTCATTTATTATAATTAGGATCATTTGTTAAAATTAAGATCATATTACATCATATGCTGTTAATATTTGAATAAAATGACAAGGCAGAAACCACAGAAGACTTCAAATAACTCTTACAGAGCTGAGGAAAAGGCAGTTATATTGGAATTTGCTGGAATGTGTCTGAATGATACACAGGGGCATTACAGCTGATGACACCAGTGTCCTTTTCATGTAAGCTGTCCTCACTTCTCAAAACCCTGACAAAGATTTCTTTCCTTTACATACCCCAATACACCTTGCTAAGTATGCTCAAAGTAGAATGACTACTGTGTGTCACTGCCGTGCGTCTCTGGAGACTCTGGTTTATTTGGGCTACTTTCTTGAGGCCAACTCATAGCCTGACAGATGAAACCAAGAGTGGAGTTGTCAGATCAGCGGCTCAGTCACCGACTGGTACATCACCCGTATTGTTCTGAAGAATGACTTGAACTACTTATCAGAGGCAGGTAGTCTTGGGGAGGACTTTTGTTTTGTAAAGCTAAGCCTCTGCACATCACTTGAATGAAATTTCCATTTTTGGTTTTATTATTATTGTGTAGTTTGTAGAATTATTATCTGGTTAAAGACTGTCAGGAAAATCTGAATGTAAGAGTGCATAATAGTGATTCCTTGATGCTTGATAATCTGCAGAATAAAAACCTCAAGGTTGTCAGACCAGACCAAAGAGAACAACAACAACAACAACAACAACAACAACAATAATAAAAATAGTAAATACCACTGTGTATTTAATAGCACACTACTGCATTCTTGGGCTAGTATACAATTGTAAACTCCTCACAGCACACTGCTAGCATACTATAGCATTGTACTTTAGGAAAAACTTTAGATTTTGGTACCATTTCACACTTGTTATGGGTGTTACACACATAAGAATGACAGTGTGTTGTCATTGTGCATAAGACATAAAAGCATATTGTGTGTGTGTGTGTGTGTGTTTGTCTGTGTGTGTGTGTGTGTGTGCGCACGCGCCTGGTTGCTTGCACTGTGATCTTGCGGGTCTGTCAGTCACCACAGCCCAACACGTGAACTGAATACAACATCAGAAGCCACTAGCAGCTTTTTCATTGGGCCCCTGTGGAATAAAGAACTCTGCTTAGATGGTAGACAGAAGTGAGTGAAGAGGGTCAGTGTCCTGTTCAGTGTCCTGTGTTTGTCACACAGCTCTGACTATGCATGCACACCTGTCACCAGCAGGGGCAGCACTGAGCTACACCCAACGGACAATACTCAGAGGGCGTTGTGATCTCAGAAAGGACCACCTGTTTGGACGCTACGCAGTTAAATGTGCAAAGTGACACTTTTTTCTTCCTTTCAACTTAGAAGACATAAAAGCCACTGGTCTCTGGGGCGCCAGCGTGGACACGTGACTGGCGTGGTAGAAGTACGCTGGCACATAGCTGAGCCTTCCAGCGGGCAAACGTGGCACTGGGAAGACGGAAAAAAAATGGCCATCGCCATGAAAACACACAGAGATGAAGCGAAACCCATGTGGGATGGAAATTAATGAACAAAAATCGAGAAAGCACTTGATGTGCGCTGAAAGCTAGTCTATTCATCTCACTTCAAGAGAATGCAAATGGCGCCTTGGTTGCAGACACAGGCTACTTTAGGGGGTCAACTGCATATTCCTTTTTTCTTTCTTTTTTTTTTTTTGTTGCTCTGAATAAAAACTCAAAACCATCTCTCTCCACAGACGGCGAGAGAGAACTGATCCTGGGAGAGGTGCCTAATCGCTTAGTCTTATAAATACAGACATCTCGTCCAGCTGGAGTTTGTGTTGGTGCAGAAGAATGCAACCCCAATTCTGTGGACAACTATTTAACGCCCTGACTCATCCCCAACATGGCACCTCATAACCTGGCAGTGATCTGGCACGTGTTAGTCTGCTTGTGTGCTAGTAGATTGCAGTTTAACTTAAATAGGCTTCCTTGACACTTGTAAAAGCTACGGTAAAAAGTATTCTGAAGGCCTAACTGTTTGAACAATGACACCTGCATGAGACCATCAGGATGTTTTTGTTCAAAGACGGCAATGTTTACGCTAAGCATGTGCTCAGAAACACTGAAAAGTCAATATATACACATCTTACATCCAAAAATCCAGATTAAACTCTTCACCTACCCTTAACATTATGCATTCATTCATATAATAATTCCTTTAGTCTGAGTACATTTTCTTCAGTTGCATTTGTAAAATCTTTAGCTACCCTGACGCTCCTTCAGGTGCATAATTACATACTTTTCCTTGACACCTAATTACATTACACCTTTTGTCTGTATATCATTACGCTTAATCATGATGTGCCTGATAAGATCAGCTCACTGATCAGATCTTTCTGTTAAGGTCTGAATACCCGGGATCATTGCACCTACCTCACCGTTTCCCATTTAAAGCACTTTACAGTTCTGCAGGGGTTCGGGCTGATTGATATGCGCGGGGCGACGTCATTGGCCAGTCTCTTAAGCAGTAATCACTCATTGGGCTTGCGAGCGGGTGCCGGGCCCCGCGTGTGCCTGCTGGCCCATTCGTCCTCACCTGCCAATACAGTTTGATGAGCTTGCTTATGTGGGCCTCGCCGTCTCTGCACAGCCAGTGGACGTAGTCAGCAATCATGGCACTCCTAATGACAAGGACAGAGAGATGCAGACAGCATCAGACAACTCTCCATCACGATGCTACACTCTACCGAGGGACGAGGCGCCAGACAGCAGACACAATTTCAACATGTGGAGACGGGCAGAGACGGGTGGAGGGGTGGAAGGTAGGCAACTTCTAATGCTTCTGTGTGTGTGTGTGTGTGTGTGTGTGTTTGTATGTATGGGTGTGCATATGTGTATGTGCCCATCTGTGTGTGCATGCATGTGTGCGCGCGAGTGCGTGTGTGTACAGGCATGTGTGCATAGGTGTATGTGTGTGTATGTGCATATTTGTGTTAGTGTGTGTTTGTGTGTGTGTGTGTGTGTGTGTGTGTGTGTGTGCATTTGTGTGTGTGTGTGTGTGTGTGTGTGTGTGTTTAAACAAACAAATCAGGAATAGATTCTGAATGAATGAGTCAGGTCCAATGAATTTGGTCTGAATGCAGATTATGAATAAGATTTTTATACCTCCTCTAACCAGCCATGTGTTGAAAACATCAGAACAGTGTATGAAGTCTAAACATAACCTATAGCTTCCTTTAGTTTCAAAGTTGCCAGTTACTATAACAACAAAACCATAGTCACCATAACAATTAAAATCTCAGTCCTGTCCTTGTGATGCTGATGTCATGAGACCTACAGTACGCTGGCTCAGCAAATAGCTGAAAATCAGAAGGCAGAACCAGCATTTTCTTCTGGACCTGTTCACTGGATCCCAGCAGCCCTTTACACTGTTGTGTTGAGCTTCTTGCCAACCATTTAACAGTTTCAAACATTTCAACTAGAGCTGCATGGACGGCATTAGCAGGAGCTGGTGTCAGGCCACCATCACACTATCAGCATTCGATACAACATCGACAGCTATAGGCCAACAGCACAGTACAGTAGGACATGCAGCAGATATCAGCCCAGGGACAATCTACTGCTGTGCAGCAACACCAGGACCTGCTCCCACTCACCACCCACTCACCACACACTCACCTCCAACTCACCACCCACCCACCACCCACTCACCACCCACTCACCACCCACCCACCACCCACTCACCACCCACTCACCCCTCACTCACCACCCACTCACCACCCACCCACCACCCACCCACCACCCACTCACCACCCACTCACCTCCCACTCACCCCTCACTCACCTCCCACTTGCCACCCACCCACCCACCTCCCACTCACCACCCACCCACCACCCACTCACTCGCCTCCCACTTGCCACCCACCCAACACACACTCACCACCCACTCACCTCCCACTCACCCCTAACTCACCACTCACTCACCACCCACTCACTCCTCACTCACCACCCACTCACCACCCACTCACCCCCCACTCACCTCCCACTCACCCCTAACTCACCACTCACTCACTCACTCAACACACACTCACCCCTCACTCACCTCTCACTCACCACCCACTTACCTCCCACTCACCCCTCACTCACCACCCACTCACCCCTAACTCACCACCCACTCACCCCTAACTCACCCCTAACTCACCACCCACTCACCACCCACTCACCCCCCACTCACCAACCACTCATCCCTCACTCACCAACCACCCACTCACCACTCACTCGTCTCCCACTCACCACGCACCCACTACCCACTCACTCGCCACCCACTCACCCCTCACTCACCACCCACTCACCCCTAATTCACCACACACTTACCTCCCACTCACCCCTCACTCACCACCCACTCACCTCCTACTCACCCCTCACTCACCACCCACTCACCTCCCACTCACCACCCACTCACCCCTCACTAACCCCCCACTCACCCCTCAATCACTCCTCACTCACCTCACACTCACCACCCACTCACCCCTCACTCACCACCCACTCACCCCTAACTCACCACCCACTTACCTCCCACTCACCCCTCACTCACCACCCACTCACCTCCTACTCACCCCTCACTCACCACCCACTCACCTCCCACTCACCACCCACTCACCCCTCACTCACCTCCCACTCACCCCTCACTCACCACCCACTCACCCCTCACTCACCACCCACTCACTCCTCACACTCACCACCCACTCACCCCTCACTCACCACCCATTCGCCTCCCACTCACCACCCACTCACCCCTCACTCACCCCTCACTCACCTCTCACTCACCACCCACTCACCACCCACTCACCCCTCACTCACCACCCACTACCCACTCACTCGCCACCCACTCACCCCTCACTCACCACCCACTCACCCCTAATTCACCACCCACTCACCTCCTACTCACCCCTCACTCACCACCCACTCACCCCTCACTAACCCCCCACTCACCCCTCAATCACTCCTCACTCACCTCACACTCACCACCCACTCACCCCTCACTCACCACCCACTCACCCCTAACTCACCACCCACTTACCTCCCACTCACCCCTCACTCACCACCCACTCACCTCCTACTCACCCCTCACTCACCACCCACTCACCTCCCACTCACCACCCACTCACCCCTCACTCACCTCCCACTCACCCCTCACTCACCACCCACTCACCCCTCACTCACCACCCACTCACTCCTCACACTCACCACCCACTCACCCCTCACTCACCACCCATTCGCCTCCCACTCACCACCCACTCACCCCTCACTCACCTCTCACTCACCACCCACTCACCACCCACTCACCCCTCACTCACCACCCACTCACCTCTCACTCACCACCCACTCACCCCTAACTCACCACTCACTCACTCACTCACCACACTCACCCCTCACTCACCTCTCACTCACCACCCACTTACCTCCCACTCACCCCTCACTCACCACCCACTCACCCCTAACTCACCACCCACTCACCCCTAACTCACCACCCACTCACCACCCACTCACCCCCCACTCACCAACCACTCACCCCTCACTCACCAACCACCCACTCACCACTCACTCGCCTCCCACTCACCACGCACCCACTACCCACTCACTCGCCACCCACTCACCCCTAATTCACCACACACTTACCTCCCACTCACCCCTCACTCACCACCCACTCACCTCCTACTCACCCCTCACTCACCACCCACTCACCCCTCACTAACCCCCCACTCACCCCTCACTCACTCCTCACTCACCTCACACTCACCACCCACTCACCCCTCACTCACCCCTAACTCACCACCCACTTACCTCCCACTCACCCCTCACTCACCACCCACTCACCTCCTACTCACCCCTCACTCACCACCCACTCACCTCCCACTCACCACCCACTCACCCCTCACTCACCTCCCACTCACCCCTCACTCACCACCCACTCACCCCTCACTCACCACCCACTCACCCCTCACTCACCACCCATTCGCCTCCCACTCACCACCCACTCACCCCTCACTCACCCCTCACTCACCTCTCACTCACCACCCACTCACCACCCACTCACCCCTCACTCACCACCCACTCACCTCTCACTCACCACCCACTCACCCCTCACTCACCACCCACTCACCCCTCACTCACCACCCACTCACCTCCCACTCACCACCCACTCGCCTCCCACTCACCCCTCACTCACCACCCACTCACCACCCACTCACCCCTCACTCACCATCCACTTACCCCTCACTCACCACCCACTCACCCCTCACTTACCTCCCACTCACCCCTCAATCACCACCCACTCACCCCTCACTCACCACCCACTCACCCCTCACTCACCACCCACTCACCTCCTACTCACCCCTCACTCACCCCTCACTCACCTCCCACTCACCCTCACTCACCACCCACTCACCCCTCACTCACTCCTTACTCACTCCTCACACTCACCACCCACTCACCCCTCACTCACCACCCACTCACCCCTCACTCACCTCTCACTCACCACCCACTCACCACCCACTTACCCCTCACTCACCACCCACTCACCCCTCACTCACCCCTCACTCACCACCCACTCACCTCTCACTCACCACCCACTCACCCCTCATTCACCACCCACTCGCCTCCCACTCACCCCTCACTCACCACCCACTTACCCCTCACTGACCACCCACTCACCCCTCACTCACCACCCACTCACCTCTCACTCACCACCCACTCACCCCTTCACTCACCTCCCACTCACCCCTCACTCACCACCCACTCACCCCTCACTCACCACCCACTTACCCCTCACTCACCCCTCACTCACCCCTCACTTACCTCCCACTCACCCCTCACTCACCACCCACTCACCCCTCACTCACCACCCACTCACCCCTCTCACCACCCACTCACCACCCACTCATCCCTCACTCACCCCTCACTCATCCCTCACTCAACCCTCACTCACCACCCACTCGCCTCCCACTCACCCCTCACTCGCCACCCACTCACTACCCACTCACCCCTCACTCGCCACCCACTCACCTCCCACCAACCACTCACTCACCTTCAAACCACAAAAACTGTGCCAAGTGTTCATAATATGTGCTATCAGTTGATACTCAAGAGAGGAGCATTATTAGAAACCAGACCATGATAACGGAGCACTGGAGGCAGTTAGCACTACCACATGTGGAGAAGCAAACCCTGTTGCACTATTGGAAGGGCTTCACGCTACATAACTTGTACAGCAGTGGTGTCCCTGACCAACTCCACATCCCAGGCTGTCTGTGCTTCACGTGAAAGAACAGGAGCATGGCCAACCCTCACAGTGGTACGATATAGGACAGAGGTATGAGACAGGACAGTGGTACGATATAGGACAGAGGTATGAGACAGGACAGTGGTACGATATAGGACAGAGGTATGAGACAGGACAGTGGTACGATATAGGACAGAGGTATGAGACAGGACAGTGGTACGATATAGGACAGAGGTATGAGACAGGACAGTGGTACGATATAGGACAGAGGTATGAGACAGGACAGTGGTACGATATAGGACAGAGGTATGAGACAGGACAGTGGTACGATATAGGACAGAGGTATGAGACAGGACAGTGGTACGATATAGGACAGAGGTATGAGACAGGACAGTGGTACGATATAGGACAGAGGTATGAGACAGGACAGTGGTACGATATAGGACAGAGGTATGAGACAGGACAGTGGTACGATATAGGACAGAGGTATGAGACAGGACAGTGGTACGATATAGGACAGAGGTATGAGACAGGACAGTGGTACGATATAGGACAGAGGTATGAGACAGGACAGTGGTACGATATAGGACAGAGGTATGAGACAGGACAGTGGTACGATATAGGACAGAGGTATGAGACAGGACAGTGGTACGATATAGGACAGAGGTATGAGACAGGACAGTGGTACGATATAGGACAGAGGTATGAGACAGGACAGTGGTACGATATAGGACAGTGGTACGATATAGGACAGAGGTATGAGACAGGACAGTGGTATCACACAGGACAGAGGTATGAGACAGGACAGTGGTACGATATAGGACAGTGGTACGATATAGGACAGAGGTATGAGACAGGACAGTGGTATCACACAGGACAGAGGTATGAGACAGGACAGTGGTACGAGACAGGACAGTGGTACGATATAGGACAGAGGTATGAGACAGGACAGTGGTACGATATAGGACAGAGGTATGAGACAGGACAGTGGTATCACAGGACAGAGCTATGAGACAGAGGCACGAGATAGGAGCACGGCCCAATCCTCATAGGATGGCGTTTCTCATCTGTCAGATGGACTGTCTTCATTCATGTCCAGATGGAGGTCCTCTCCACCTTCACCTGCACCATGTGCTGTTGTGATGTTCATTCACATCTCTGCCCAGCATTCTGCTTTAGTCTGACACCAGTTGCACTCACCCGTGTCTTCTTGTTCATCCGTCACCAGTGTATTTACTCTCCGTGTCTGGCTGTCTCATTGGGTGTTGTGTTTATATCCATGTATTCATTCTCTGACATTTTTCCAGCCTTGAGGATTCATTGATTCTGTTTTCTTGCGTCTTCCTGAGTTCAAAAAGTCTTGTCATCTTTGTTTTTCCCTCATACTTATTCTTCTGTCTGTTGGAGTTGTGCAGTTTAAAGCCCAGTTAAAGCACGCTTTCCCATGGAACTGTAATGCTAGCTTAATCAAGCTTAATCAGACGACTTGACTCTTTTGTGTGTGTTTTACCATTTTTTGCTGTTGCTACTTATGAGTCAGATTAATAGGATGCAATGATAACATGGACATTGTCAGACTATTATCTGAGGATTTTCCACCGAAAGAGTTCTTAAATGATACATGTTTAAATGTATCATTTATATCTCACACACACACAACTCACACACTCACACACACACACACCTCACACACTCGCTTTGATGGTTTGATTGTGCAAGTGTGTGTGTATCACTTTCATCTGTGGAAATACTGCGGTAGGACATTAACGGAGCTGTCATGCTGTGTCTTCATCAATTCACAACAAGCTGAAGAGACGTCTGGGTCAATAGAGAAGAGGCGTGTTGTGGCATGACCCTGTCAGCTATTTCCTTAATGGTCTAAAAAACAGAACATGACCTGAGCAAAAAATTCAAAGTCATACTTAGCTACTTAATACTTTTGCATATGAACAAAACCATGAAATGTAATATGCTCCATGACTAAACATGTGCTGTCGACTATAAACCTCCTTGACCAGGATACATATTCTCATCCAGAGTGGAGCAAAACAACCCTGTCTCACAGGCTCTCCTGCCGTAATATTAATCATCGCCCTCAACCAATAATTCATATTGCTATGATGAAAAATGGCCATTTGCTGAGCGTGGACTCTGGGTGCGGTGTCTATTTATCCTTGCTCTCTTTCAGGCTAGGGTACTGCTTAGTGTGTCTTCAGAAGACAGCTTACTTTGTGAGCAGCACAATATACTACCATCCCCACACCATCTCCAGACCACCCATCACCCCATCACCCCACCTTCACATCACCCAACGTCACTCAGTGTCACCCCGTGACCCCTACGCGCCACCCCCATGTCATCCCACGCCACACCCACGTCAGAAGGAGACTGCTCGGAGATAATCTCAGTAATTACTGCAGATTTGATCCTGAGTAATGACAGCTGACCGAGACGGCCACTTCTCGCCCGATAGCTCAATGCCTGCTGATTGCTCGCTAACTTGGCAAGGCCCTTCTGTGAAACAGATCAATGTGGCCCACACACCATAGTATCTGAGCCGAAATGGCCGTCCCCCAGAGGATGAGCTTTGTGTTAGTAATGAAGGAGCTGTCTTAACGAGCCCGATATGCCCGAAGGACATGATTGTTTAGGGGCTGGTTACCCAGCAGTGCCTTAACATCGAGCCCCCTCTGTGATCCATCAGTTTTGAGTTTGTCAGCGAGCGAATGGATGGCTTAGGTCTGCTCCGTCTGTGAGACGCATCGAGGTGCTGGAATGATGCCGTTTGCTAGCTCGGCGTCATTAGGGCACCTTGTTCAGCTTGCCTGATTAATCCTTGATGAGGAGGCACAAGTGTCCTGCTGGGGCAAACTGTGCAATACTCGTGGGGGTAAATGCCAATTAAATGTTTACAAATAATTAAGCATGCTACCTCCTTGTCTCCTCTGGGACTGAAATGTTGTTAGTAAACATGACATTTACTCAGTGGGGTTCAGCAGACCTGGTGGAGTAATACCTACAAGTGCTGAGGGTTGCCCTGCTCAGACCCATTCTGTTGGGGTGTGACGGGTCTATCCTGGAGCAACAACTTCCAGTCTTCCTGTCTGTCAGTTGGTTTCTGCTTAAAAGCTATAGCACAAAGAGCTAACTGGTAGCCAATGAAAAGCTTCTGGGGACAAAGCCAAGACAAGGTCCTACCACCTGTTTTTTTTTGCTTGATTGTTGGTTTGTGAATGTTGTGTGTCACCGGGCTGAACAGAAACCAGTAATGGGACAGTGGGTGTGTGTGTGTGTGTGTGTGTGTGTGTGTGTGTGTGTGTATCTGTGTGTGCAAATATATGTGTAAATACATGTGTATGTATGTGTGGGCATATGTTTATGCATGTGCATAAGTGCATGTTCGTGTGTCACATACAGTACCTGCATGTATATGTGTGTGTATGCGTGTGTGTGCAGGCATGTATGCATGTGTCTCTGTGTATGAAGCACTTATCTTCCTCCTCCATATAACAGGACTGAAACGTCCTTTTTAGTGCTATTTAAAATCCTGTCATGCCCCCTGTGCACTATACCAGAGCTGAACTATAAAAAGAGCTTGACCACTTAATTCCCTTTCCACAGTGCCCGAGGTAACAGGGGTGATAACAGTCAATAATTCTATTTCACCACAGTCTCCTCACCACTGAGAAATGAGTCTGGATGAGACACATATGTGCTGAACTGTGGGTTTGTTCAAAATAGCAGAGGAATCCAGAGACTGCTGTGTATTCTGTGTGGGTTCTGGGGACTGAGCTGTGTGTTTGGTTCTGGGGACCAGACTGTGGGTTGGGTCCTGGGGACCGAGCTGTGTGTTGGGTTCTGGCAACTGGGCTGTGTGTTGGGTTCTGGGCGGTGTGTTGGGTTCTGGGGACTGTGTGCTGGGTTCTGTGGACTGGGCTGTGTGTTGGGTTCTGGGGACTGGTCTGTGGGCTGGGTTTTGGGGACCCCCTGGCTCTGCTTGGGTCATGTCCACTGGCTCTTGCAGTCGACAGTGCCATGTTCGACCCGCCATGTTGCCCAAGCTAATTTCAGAGTGCTGGTTATTCCTCTTGCACTGGTCACATGGGGTGTTGAACAATAAAATATTTTTCTGCTCAATGGGAGAAGAAATGACAGAGGGCAGAGAAAAGCATCAGCACCAGGCACTGATCTCAGAGCAGCACATCAGGCCGTGATAATAACCAGTCTGACAGTGCGGCTCGTTATGGGCACAACAGCAAAATCACTGTGCCTTTAGGAATTGGACCAATGAGGTGTGACTATTACACCCCCAGGAAGAGTCGTATGTGTGTGTGTGTGTGTGTGTGGGAGAGAACTGCGCTGTGTGTGAACAGTTGTACAGACATGACAGAAAGCTCCATGTTGTAGCCACAGTTGTGCAGCTTTCCCTTGGTGTGATCTTCCTCAATGGTAGTCTACACATCGTCGATAGGCTGCAGTGCTGGTAAAACAGGGCAAACGCACAGGCAGCAGCGACGGCCCGAGAACATCACAGCGAGCCCTAATTCACCCAGCGTGGAGGAGACAGGAGTAGGTTCCTCTGCATTGTTTTCTTGTGATTCAGCGTTTTGTGCTCTCTAGCCTCCACAGGTTGGCTCTGATGCTCTGATGCCCTGGTCCCTCATCTCTTCTCAAAGATCATAACCCAGAGATCTCCTAACCATAACCCTAGTCTAACCCTCACCCTAGTCTAACCAATATCTCAGACTGGGTTAAAAGCCAAAGAGAAAAAATGTGTTTTAAGAGCGCATTTAAAAGCAGTCCTGTATCAGTCGTGTATTAGTCCTGCATTAGTCCTGTATCAATCGTGTATTAGTCCTGCATTAGTCCTGTATTAGTCCTGCATTAGTCCTGTATCAGTCGTGTATTAGTCCTGTATTAGTCCTACATTAGTCCTGTATTAGTCCTGCATTAGTCCTGTATCAGTCGTGTATTAGTCCTGCATTAGTCCTGTATCAGTCGTGTATTAGTCCTGCATTAGTCCTGTGTCAGTCGTGTATTAGTCCTGCATTAGTCCTGTATTAGTCCTGTATCAGTCGTGTATTAGTCCTGCATTAGTCCTGTATTAGTCCTGCATTAGTCCTGTATCAGTCCTGTATCAGTCGTGTATTAGTCCTGTATTAGTCCTGCATCAGTCCTGCATTAGTCCTGTATCAGTCGTGTATTAGTCCTGCATTAGTCCAGCATTAGTCCTGTATCAGTCGTGTATTAGTCCTGTATCAGTCCTGCATTAGTCCTGTATCAGTCCTGTATCAGTCGTGTATTAGTCCTGTATTAGTCCTGCATTAGTCCTGTGTCAGTCGTGTATTAGTCCTGCATTAGTCCTGCATTAGTCCTGTATCAGTCGTGTATTAGTCCTGCAATAGTCCTGTATCAGTCCTGTATCAGTCATGTATTAGTCCTGCATTAGTCCTGTATCAGTCGTGTATTAGTCCTGCATTAGTCCTGTATCAGTCGTGTATTAGTCCTGCATTAGTCCTGTATTAGTCCTGTATCAGTCGTGTATTAGTCCTGCATTAGTCCTGTATCAGTTGTGTATTGGTCCTGTATTAGTCCTGCATCAGTCCTGCATTAGTCCTGTATCAGTCGTGTATTAGTCCTGCATTAGTCCGGCATTAGTCCTGTATCAGTCCTGCATTAGTCCTGTATCAGTCGTGTATTAGTCTTGTATTAGTCCTGCATTAGTCATGTATCAGTCGTGTATTAGTCCCGCATTAGTCCTGCATTAGTCCTGTATCAGTCGTGTATTAGTCCCGCATTAGTCCTGTATCAGTCGTGTATTAGTCCTGCATTAGTCCTGTATCAGTCAGATCAAAAGCACAGCAGAGCACACAGTTGAAACAGGGCTTCACTCCACCAGTACTGCCTATGACATCTTACACCAGCGCCCTTCACTGAAATGAAGGGGACTGTCCCCAAACCTGGGATGCAGCACCCCACCATTACCCCTCTCCCACCAGCTGGACAGTCAGCCCGGTACTCTGGTGGCTGCCCAGCCCAGCTCAGCCCAGCTCAGCCCAGTGGTCGGCCTGACGCTGAAGCAGGAGAGTGAAGCATGTGTGCACCTTGCCGCCGGCCAGTGTGAGCTACACCTCTCCCAACACACACCTTGGCACCCAGCGTCTCGTGAGATGCGTTAGGGAGATACGTTAGGGAGACACGTTACGGAGACACGTTAGGGTTATGAATGTTCCTGATGGACAGCTTTTGTGCTGATGTTGCTTCCAGACCTAGTTTGTATCTCTGTAGTGACTAGAGTACAGGTGGGATTTACCATCATCAGCATGACATACTCTGCCCATGTTGGTTTATGGAGATTGTACAGCCATGAGTTTCATTTTATACACCTGCTAGAAATGGGTGTAGCTGAAACAATTAAACTCAATAATTAGGAGGACTGTCCACATACTTTTGCCCATAAAATGTAAAGTATTATTGGAAGGATGGTCTTAACATAATTTGGCATTTACAATTTCCATAATTTAATTATAATCATAAATTACATATTCAGTTGACATTTAAATACAAAGAACCTGTCTTTTGCTTTTATTGATTGTGTTGGTATTAAATTGTTCCACTATTCAAAAGCATATTTTGCTGAGATTTATACAGATTATGAGAAAAGGTTCTTCTGATTAATTTAATTTCTATTTCAGGCCAATTACCCCCCCTGCACAAATCCAATAATAAATCCTTCCTGAAGTTCCATATCTTGAATTCATTCTCTATTCAGGATGGTGCAGAAGTGTCACTCACTCTCTATTGGTCAGAATGGTGTCAGAGAAGTGTCACTCACTCTCTATTGGTCAGAATGGTGTCAGAGAAGTGTCACTCATATGCAAATCGATTCTGAATCGGAAAATCGATTTTTTTCAACACAGGCCTAATGGTGTTAGAGAAGTGTCACTCACTCTCTATTGGTCAGGATGGTGTGAGAGAAGTGTCACTCACTCTCTATTGGTCAGGATGGTGTGAGAGAAGTGTCACTCACTCTCTATTGGTCAGGATGGTGTGAGAGAAGTGTCACTCACTCTCTATTGGTCAGGATGGTGTGAGAGAAGTGTCACTCACTCTCTATTGGTCAGGATGGTGAGAATGAGGCTTGGTAAGAGTAAGAGGTAAGTAAGAGGTGAATCCAGTTCAGCCTGAACGTCACATTTTCATAGGAGTGATTTGTGGGTTTGTTCACATTTAACTCATATATTCACCGTATTTCGCCACGCCCACTTTCAAGTGTGTGTTTCTTCCACCTTTGTGTTAGAACTTCCGGTCAGCTATTTTTGCATTAGTGTACACTACTACATTTTAATGATTTTTTTTTTCATAAAATAGGCATTCTTGTCTTCTTACAATTACAAAATGAATGCAAGGAAAAGATGTGGCCACTGATTATAAAATAGTTACTTATCTGATAGCCTCACAAGCACCCGACGCATTTGCTTAATCGGAGCTTCATAACCGAGCCATTTCTCGGGATAAGGATGATCTGGTGTTGGTTTCCCCTCCACAAAATGATAAGACGTATGGACATTTGGGTGGATGTTTTAAATTTAGCGCCTTCAGCCTTAGACGCAGGTCCTCTTCTTTGGAAGGCGGTGGATATAAGTTATAAGGTGCCCCACAACACTCTGATCTTTTCGAGCTGTGGTCAAGCCAAGTTTTCCTCTTCTTCCAATTATTGTGACACCCTCTAACTGAACATATTATGCTAGTCATTTTGTGTTTGTTGTTGTTTTGCTTGTAATCGGTATCATCGTATCCGTAGCACCGGAAGTTCTAACACAAAGTCAACCAAGATGGCCCTGCCCAGTGTTGTCATGGAAAATAGCGTGAATAAGCCAGGACCTGTAGGAAACAGGACAGATGCAGGATGGGTACAGAGCAGGACACAGGGGCTCATGGGCCAGGGAAACATACAGAACAGATGAGTACATACCTAAAGAAGTGCATAAAGTCAGTTGGGTACATACTTAAATATCAGTGGGTACATACTAAAAGATCATGGGCATACTTAACATTTTGACTACAAGGTAAAAGTGGATGAGAATTCAGTGGAAATGGGCTATTGTTTTAAATACAAGTACACATACCTTATGAATAGAGATGGAGATATAGAGAGCTATTGAGAGAGATATAGAGATAGATATATAGAGATATAGATAGAGAGATTGAGAGCAAGAGATGTTGACTAATAACAATGTTATTAGTACTGTTATTGCCATTATTATATTATTATTACTATTACTGGTAGCAGTTATACTATTGTTGTGTATTCTATGTCTATTTGATATTTCCAATGTTAATAGCTTTGGCAAGACAAATGTGCATATTTGTCATACCAATAAAGCACCACCGAATTGAATTACATTTAACTGAGAGTGGAAGAGAGATAGAGAGAAGGCGGGGTGGAGGGGGGGGGGGGGGTGTTTAATAGTAACTTGGTGCCTGTCCTAATCTGTTCCATGCCATATGGGTTACCATGGCTTTGATAATGATGAAACATAATAATACACTCTCAAAATAAATACCAGCATTTACTTTACCATGGAGTTTACCCTGGCTGACGGTTTATACGATTTACTGTTCCAGTCAGTAAAGAGATCCGCATATATACAGTTGATAATTATATCATTAGAATGCAAATGGAACCTGAGCAGTGTAGGAAGCGCAGACAGAGACCCCCTTTGGTATCATGGGCGTGTGCAGCAGCGCCGTAACTGGAGTATTATTGTTCTACCTCTGCATTCACAGGCCGCTCAGCTGGCAGTATTGATGTATTTCTATACATATATTATCCCACAACAGGTTGGTCGAAAAAATACTCAGATACTGGGCCACCAGCAGAGGGGATGTTGGACCCGTGTACCAGCAGAGGGGATGTGTCCCGTGTACCAGCAGAGGGGGCGTGTCCCATGCACCAGCAGAGGGGGCGTGTCCCGTGCACCAGCAGAGGGGGCGTGTCCCGTTGAGCTGCAGGTAAATGACTGGAAGCTTTTCTCTGCAGTGAATTTGTCTTCATCGGGAGGAGAACACCCCCCAACCCCCCGGTACACCCATTAATACTAATTCTTACCTCACTGCTCTACAGGGTTTGCCAAGCAATCGATACACCATCGCCTGCTGAAGATGACTCCGGAGATGAATGGGATTTAGGTGGATGCTCCTGTGAATTAAGAGGGATACTTAAAATCGTGTTTCAAGGAATCAGCTTTAACACGAGCTAAAACTGAGTTCCTTTATTATTACACAGTGCTGGTCATATAGTACTCACAATAACTATGGACACCATGCAGACAGACGACCAAAATGGCTAAGAAAACCTGTGTATCATGTATCAGCTTCACCTTACACTGTCAATGTGAGAATCTGAAATTTCCAGTGTGGTGAAACAAATAGCTGCAAAAGAAAAGTCCTTATCAAATATATGTGTAACAATTACTAGCATCCATTTATTTACAGTTTTGCAGATCTTTTCCAAAATAATGGTATTGAGAGGATCTGATACCATGCCTCCATGGTACAAGTCCCAACATCCTCAGTCCAGGACAGAGACCTCAGACCAGCTGAGGTTGTGCCTTAGTCCTTGTGCTTCCACATTTTTGCTGGGTTGTGTCATTTGTTAAGCTCAAATGGCAAAATAGTGAAATTAGCTAAAGGTTTTCATATCAGTACAACTCTAGGCACATTGTATTCATTTTGTTTCTGCCAGTGTGAGATACCCTTAAACAGCAGTTCATTTTCCAGCACTGTATGACAATACAAAAAAATAGTTAAAGTCTAGTGACCTGAAGCAGCTCAAAGTGTGAGGAGAGTGGCAAAACATAGTGTTCCTGTGCTGGTTTAGCACATAAACTCACTTTAAGATCTTTCCTTATAATAGATTTCAATGGAAATTAAATTGCTTAACATAAAAACTTGTGCTTTATCTGTATTATGGGACCATGCCTTCCACAGTAGATGGTGTTTATTACTTGTGAGCTTTGAGAGAAGGTTTGTGTTTCGAGGTCATTGTGTGTGAAGTCTACATTAATGCACATTAGGCACAATGTCTCTCAGACTTCCACTGTTAGGAAGCAAATGGCAGAGTGTAAACATTAAACTGTAACTTGCCACCCGACCAGCACAGGCTGCAGGGCTAGGCTACCACAGCCAGCACAGGCCGCAGCACTAGGCTACCACAGCCAGCACAGGCCGCAGCGTTAGGCTACCACAGCCAGCACAGGCCGCAGCACTAGGCTACCACAGCCAGCACAGGCCGCAGCACTAGGCTACCACAGCCAGCACAGGCCGCAGCCTTAGGCTACCACAGCCAGCAAGGCCGCAGCGCTAGGCTACCACAGCTAGCACAGGCTGCAGGGCTAGGCTACCACAGCCAACAGTGCTATCAGCAATGCTTCTCCTGTTAGCCTACTACCAGCGACGACTGCACTTAAAGCCCAGCAACGCTGCCACAATCACAACAGTTGCTGCAGCCAATTAATTATTAATTAGTATTAAGAATTATTACTCCTGCCGAAGGTCAAATCAACAAATAAAATATTTTTTCAGGCTTCCACTTTTCTACCAAACAGTTCTTAACAGTATTTCTAAAACATTTATTGACTATGTACTGACAAGAAAAACAAATTGGGTCTCTGTTTTTGAGCAGGCAGTGATACAGGCATGAATGTGAACAAGACAGGCAGTAGCACAAAGAGGCCGAGATGCAGTTGTCCAGCGAGACAGGCAGGTCGTCTCCAGCAGAAGCGGGTCATGCCTCCTCTTCAGTAAGTCCCTGTATCGGGCAGACAGGCATCACGGCCGTCTGAAGCTCCCTCCCTCTTCGTTCAGTACCGGCACCTTGTGTTCCACACACACTCACACCAGCACGCCTGCCTGTGCTGGACTGAACCGGCTGTGCGTTCGGGACATTTCCACATGCTGGATCCAGCTCAGACTATGTAATTGACTGGCTAGCACCTCTTTTCAGAGGGCCAGATGAATCATCATGACTCCTTCAGATGCCATAAGCACAGTGTGAGAAGGGTCAAGGGATGTATTCTACAGGTGTACAGTGCTCACGTCTGCTTTCCTCTGTCCACTGACATAGCAGACTCTCAGTTTGGACAAACAAAATCAGAGCCTACTAAATGCTTAAATGAAAATGTAAATGTAAAAGTGCATATACTGGGACAGAGTGCATTTAAATTATTGAGTTCAGGGTGAGTTCAATGTGAGTTCAATGTGAGTTCAGGGTGAATTCAAGGTGAGCTCAGGGTGTGTTCAGGGTGAATTCAGAGTGAGTTCAGCTCGAACTGGTTATCCCAACCATTCCAGCTGTTCCACTTTCCTCTTTGAGGAGCTTTCCAGGGCACGACCCAGAGTTCCATACTCCTGACTCCACCCACACCACACATTATCACACAGACACAGATCTGATAGGGTGGAACATACTCCTGACTCCACCCACACCACACATTATCACACAGACACAGATCTGATAGGGTGGAACATACTCCTGACTCCACCCACACCACACATTATCACACAGACACAGATCTGATAGGGTGGAACATACTCCTGACTCCACCCACACCACACATTATCACACAGACACAGATCTGATAGGGTGGAACATACTCCTGACTCCACCCACACCACACATTATCACACAGACACAGATCTGATAGGGTGGAACATACTCCTGACTCCACCCACACCACACATTATCACACAGACACAGATCTGATAGGGTGGAACATACTCCTGACTCCACCCACACCACACATTATCACACAGACACAGATCTGATAGGATCAAACCATGTGTTACATTTCCCTTAAATATCATGCAAAGGTACTGTAATTAATAACTGTAATTATTATTTTATTAATGACAATATGATTAATTAAATAAAATAATTATTATAATTATTAAACAGTTATCCTTGAGAGGGCTAATGATATGAGTTGATAATTAGGTTCATTTATCAGGCTAACAAATAACCCACATATGGCAGGAATCGTGCCATGTGAAGTTTTGTATCCTAATTTATTTTTTCCTACAGCTCCAAACATATTTGCAAAGCAAACTCATGAAACCATGTATGATCAAATACAGACCCTAATCTTCATAGACAGCTGTTTGATACAGCTGAACTGGTTCTGTTGGGTGAAGCTGAACTGGTTGGGTGTGATGAAGCTGACCTGGTTCTGTTGGGTGAAGCTGAACTGGTTCTGTTGGGTGAGGCTGAACTGGTTCTGCTGGATGAAGCTGAACTGGTTCTGTTGGGTGAAGCTGAACTGGTTCTGTTGGATTAAGCTGAACTGGTTCTGTTGGGTGAAGCTGAACTGGTTCTGCTGGATGAAGCTGAACTGGTTCTGTTGGGTGAAGCTGAACTGGTTGGGTGTGATGAAGCTGAACTGGTTCTGTTGGGTGAAGCTGAACTGGTTCTGCTGGATGAAGCTGAACTGGTTCTGTTGGGTGAAGCTGAACTGGTTCTGTTGGGTGAAGCTGAACTGGTTGGGTGTGATGAAGCTGAACTGGTTGGGTGTGATGAAGCTGAACTGGTTCTGTTGGGTGAAGCTGAACTGGTTCTGTTGGATTAAGCTGAACTGGTTCTGTTGGGTGAGGCTGAACTGGTTCTGCTGGATGAAGCTGAACTGGTTCTGTTGGGTGAAGCTGAACTGGTTGGGTGTGATGAAGCTGAACTGGTTGGGTGTGATGAAGCTGAACTGGTTCTGTTGGGTGAAGCTGAACTGGTTCTGTTGTTCTGCTGCCTCTCACCACCCCTCTCTTCAAACACTGGTGTGTATTCTATCCATCTTCTTACAGACAGAGCTGTATATCAGAATAAGAGTTTGCAAATGAAATACTGAAAGATTCGTACTGTGATATAAAACAGCCTTGTTAGAAAACAGTCCCCTAGCCCCAACAACAAAGATATGTCACAGAGGGAAGAAAGATTTATCAATGTACCTATGTAAGAAGAATCCTGAAACAACACCAGCTGTATTTATCTGGGCACTGAAACTAGCTAATATGCGAGATTCAGCCCTGCAGTGAAACCCCTACTGAAAAGGAAGAATCTATTCTATTCTATTCTATTCTATTCTATTCTATTCTATCCTATGCTAGATAAAAATTTGGAAAAATAAACATGTGTACCGTCCTAATGAAAAAAGTATTTTTTATTAAAGGTAAAAAAAAAATGAAATAGTACATATTTAAGAAATGTACTGTACTTTATTATGTTGGCAATCACAGATCATTATTCCTGTCCATTTTTACGGTTTCTTGTAAACTTAAAAAAATGTGTATTGTGTTATTTAAATAACATTTAAAGAACATTTTGATCTTTAAACGGTAAAAGTCTTAAGGGTGAATTCATTGGATTTATATTTCCTGGTCGGAAAACGTAAGCGACACGTAGGAGGAGTTGGATTAGATGCAGCTCCGCCCCCTGGACCGACCAAAAGAAACTATGGACGGTGGGAGGAGTTGGATCTAGATCCAGCTCCACCCTCTGGACTTTTGATTCTGCAGCGACGGGTACTTGCCACTACACAGAACCGGACATGTTTCCACTACACAGAACCGAACATGTACCCACTACACAGAACCGCACATGTATCCACTACACAGAACCGCACATGTATCCACTACACACAACCGGACATGTATCCACTACACAGAATCGCACATGTACCCACTACACAGAACCGAACATGTACCCACTACACAGAACCGCACATGTATCCACTACACAGAACCGCACATGTATCCACTACACACAACCGGACATGTATCCACTACACAGAACCGCACATGTACCCACTACACAGAACCGCACATGTATCCACTACACAGAACCGCACATGTATCCACTACACAGAACCGGACATGTATCCACTACACAGAATCGCACATGTACCCACTACACAGAACCGAACATGTATCCACTACACAGAACCGAACATGTACCCACTACACAGAACCGCACATGTACCCACTACAGAACCGCACATGTATCCACTATACAGAACCGCACATGTATCCACTACACAGAACCGCACATGTATCACACAGTGTCATACAAAAAACATAAATGATATATTCATTAACAACTATTCAGGCTTAACCACATTAAATTCTACATGCATCCCCCGAAAATGAAAGCCCCTCCCATCTGCTCAGAGCCCCTCCCCCTACTCCTACTGGCTCCACACCTCATTGGACAGGATTGTGCACTATATTGTTTCTCCTCACTAGCAACATTCTAAACCTTCAATAAAATGATGTGTGGAAAATTATGTAAATTAGCAAAAAACAAAAATGGTTAAAATCATATTATCAATCTGGCACATATAAATATTAAACATGTACATACAAGCAAAACTTGTATTATAGAGTTTTATAATACGTATATGTATATGTATTATACAACTGATTATAGAATAAAGATAACAGTACAGTATAAGTAACTAAGTATATAGTTTCTTTCTAGGATACACATTTATATAGACACATTATGTTGGTATGATTTTTCTGTTTGTTTATTCATTTATTTAAATTATCTTAAATATTATTTATTATTATTCATAAGTCATGTGAGTAAAGCATTATAAATTTAATTAATGAGGGAGATAGAGAGAGATCGAGAGAGATGGAGAGAGAGGGGGAAAGGGAGACAGAGAAGAGAGAGAGGAACACTGTGATGGAAACACCATGATGGATGCACCGTGATGACTGTGTGGCTGAAAGCCCTTTGCTACCAGAAAAGTTCTATGTGAACGACTCTGTCAAGTTCCAGGCTGATGGGTACAGAGTTGATATACAAACTCCATCCTCCAGAAACGACAGGGCTGCCAGCCCCACCCTGACCTCTCAGTGAGGGGACCACAGCCCTGGAGCCCAGCAAAACCAGTGGATTCTAGACCAGCACCACCACGCCGCTGTCTACACGCAGGGTGTCAGTACCACCACACCAAGAACAGCAGTGAGAGATGCAGAACTCCACGCATCAGTGCGGTACCATGGTCATGTGACCAGAGGTTATTCCATCAACAGCTTGTGGTATTTGGGGGCATATGGGAAACATGGAGTGTCCATTGTGTGTGAACTCTTCCCCAGCCTTTACAGCTCACGCACCCAGAGCCTTCAATAGATCTTGGCCTTCAGCGGACAGCCCATCTGAGCACAAGTAATTAAATTGGCCTTTGGGGTCACGTTTGGAGAAGTCTGACATGGTTAAAGGCTAATATTTCTACATATTTCTTGAAGATCTTCAAAATGAAATAAAAAACAACAAAGACAGAACTTGCATGAAGCAGGTATTTATAAAGACACCATCAAATGTTAAAAGGTTACCTATGATCTACAGATTAGGCACTCAAGTTAAAACCCAGTTCTCTGAACATTCACGGTGCCCACTAGTGGCTACTAATATAACACTGACATGTGGGATTCTTGTCTTATATGTGGCACAATTTTTTTGTGTATTATTTAAAATTTTTCATTGTATCTACCCCTTTAGTTATTTCCCACAATGCTAGGAATGTGAACTCTCTCTGACTGCCTGAATGGCTTGTAAATTGTTCCTAAGCTTTTGTTTGTGTGTGTGTTCAAAAACCCTCACACCACAGCATGTATGACTGGTTTGACATTGAACTCTCCATTTAGCTGAAGGTTCTCATCAAGTTACAGGTAACGAATGATATTTCCCTCAGGTCCCATCTGACTCCATTACATGCCGCCTGATAAATAAAGCGTTTCCTCTGTTTTCAAAATGGCGAGCCGTTTGTGATAGACCAAGGTTCATATTCTTTATTTCTCTCTCTTTATGAGTCCATTTGGAGTGTTCTAGGTCTGCCATTTCATGCTTAATGTTCACAGCCTGCTTGGGTTTCCAAGGGCGACGTGGACATTACAATCCCTTTTCTCCCTTGCCTGGAAGAGGCAGCGTAAAGCAGACAGACAGAGCCACTGCAGGGTGTCTCATGGCCCAGGATGAGTGTCTCATGGCCTAGGACAAGTGTCTCATAGCCCGGGACATGTGTCTCATGGGCCAGGACATGTGTTTCATGGCTGAGGACAAGTGTCTCATGGCCCAGGACGTGTATCTCATGGTCCAGGACATGTGTTTTATGGCCTAGGACAAGTGTCTCACGGGCTGAGCCCTTTTATTCCTCAGCCTAGCACAACAAACTGCCCTTTAACCCAAACCACAATGCTTGACAGGCCATTGTTAAGGCATTTCACTGCACACAGCTCATCCCTGTGCTCTCCCACAGAGCTCTGAATAATCCTAATAATCACTGTTAATCACAGTTAATGCATCTGCTTCACACTATAATTGAAGACAACCAGAATCAGTACTGTTATTATCAAAATCATACATCCTGGCTATCTGGCAATGTGTCTTAGCACATTACCTATCTGAAACATATTTACCATTACTGTCCATAACCCATAATGAACTCCAGTTTAGCACCAGAGGAACCTTTTCAAAGGTCAGAGCTGGTCAGAGTGAGTGCTGGTGAGACACACACCCTCTCTCTTCTCTCCCTATGGCACTACAGAGGACACCTGGGCCAGGGCCAAGAGCCAGAGCAGGTGCTGATAACCGGTCAGCTAGTGGACATCAGTGGTCACCTCTGCACCTCTAATCACGCACACCTTACGCACCTTCTCCTTCTACACTGTGGGTTAAAAGTATCTTGCTCAGGGACATCCCCATCTATCACTTAACATCACATGACCAGAGCGCTGTGTTTCTGCAGAATGCTGTTGAATAAAGATATATGGTGAAGCCATGGGATCCATTCCCAGTGTGCATTTCACCCTGCAACATTGACAAATGACAATGGGCATTTCACTCCTTGCCTTTTATCTGTGGTCACTGTGCTACTGTTCCGGTCACTCTGACCATTCAATTCAGTGGTGTGGAACACACCCCAGTAGTGTAGAACACACCCAAGTAGTGTAGAACACACCTGGTAGTGTAGAACACACCCCGAGTTGTGTAAAGCACACCCAGTAGTGTAGAACACACCCCCAGTAGTGTAGAACACCTCCAGTAGTGTAGAACACACCCAAGTAGTGTAGAAGACACATGGTAGTGTAGAACACACCCTGAGTTGTGTAAAACACCCCCAGTAGTGTAGAACACCCCCAGTAGTGTAGAACACATCCAGTAGTGTAGAACATCGCCAGTAGTGTAGAACACCCCCAGTAGTGTAGAACACATCCAGTAGTGTAGAACACCCCCAGTAGTGTAGAACACATCCAGTAGTGTAGAACACATCCAGTAGTGTGGAACACCCCAGTAGTGTAGAACACCCCCAGTAGTGTAGAACACATCCAGTAGTGTAGAACACCCCCAGTAGTGTAGAACACATCCAGTAGTGTAGAACACCCCCAGTAGTGTAGAACACATCCAGTAGTGTAGAACACCCCCAGTAGTGTAGAACACATCCAGTAGTGTAGAACAACCCCAGTAGTGTAGAACACGCCCAGTAGTGTAGAACACCCCCAGTAGTGTAGAACACATCCAGTAGTGTAGAACAACCCCAGTAGTGTAGAACACCCCCAGTAGTGTAGAACACATCCGGTAGTGTAGAACACATCCAGTAGTGTAGAACACACCCCAAGTAGTGTAGAACACACCCCCAAAAGTGGGGAACACACCCCCAAAAGTGTGGAACACCCCAGTAGTGTAGAACACATCCAGTAGTGTAGAACACATCCAGTAGTGTAGAACACCCCCAGTAGTGTAGAACACATCCAGTAGTGTAGAACACACCCTGAGTTGTGTAAAACACCCCCAGTAGTGTAGAACACATCCAGTAGTGTAGAACACCCCCAGTAGTGTAGAACACATCCAGTAGTGTAGAACACCCCAGTAGTGTAGAACACATCCAGTAGTGTAGAACACCCCCAGTAGTGTAGAACACCCCCAGTAGTGTAGAACACATCCAGTAGTGTAGAACACCCCCAGTAGTGTAGAACACATCCAGTAGTGTAGAACACCCCCAGTAGTGTAGAACACATCCAGTAGTGTAGAACAACCCCAGTAGTGTAGAACACATCCAGTAGTGTAGAACAACCCCAGTAGTGTAGAACACGCCCAGTAGTGTAGAACACCCCCAGTAGTGTAGAACACATCCAGTAGTGTAGAACAACCCCAGTAGTGTAGAACACCCCCAGTAGTGTAGAACACATCCGGTAGTGTAGAACACATCCAGTAGTGTAGAACACACCCCAAGTAGTGTAGAACACACCCCCAAAAGTGGGGAACACACCCCCAAAAGTGTGGAACACCCCAGTAGTGTAGAACACATCCAGTAGTGTAGAACACATCCAGTAGTGTAGAACACCCCCAGTAGTGTAGAACACATCCAGTAGTGTAGAACACACCCTGAGTTGTGTAAAACACCCCCAGTAGTGTAGAACACATCCAGTAGTGTAGAACAACCCCAGTAGTGTAGAACACCCCCAGTAGTGTAGAACACATCCAGTAGTGTAGAACACCCCCAGTAGTGTAGAACACACCCAGTAGTGTAGAACACCCCCAGTAGTGTAGAATACATCCAGTAGTGTAGAACACCCCCAGTAGTGTAGAACACACCCAGTAGTGTAGAACACCCCCAGTAGTGTAGAATACATCCAGTAGTGTAGAACACCCCCAGTAGTGTAGAACACATCCAGTAGTGTAGAACACCCCCAGTAGTGTAGAACACATCCAGTAGTGTAGAACACATCCAGTAGTGTAGAACACATCCAGTAGTGTAGAACACCCCCAGTAGTGTAGAACACATCCAGTAGTGTAGAACACATCCAGTAGTGTAGAACACACCCAGTAGTGTAGAACACATCCAGTAGTGTAGAACACCCCCAGTAGTGTAGAACACATCCAGTAGTGTAGAACACCCCCAGTAGTGTAGAACACATCCAGTAGTGTAGAACACCCCCAGTAGTGTAGAACACATCCAGTAGTGTAGAACACCCCCAGTAGTGTAGAACACACCCAGTAGTGTAGAACACATCCAGTAGTGTAGAACACCCCCAGTAGTGTAGAACACATCCAGTAGTGTAGAACACCCCCAGTAGTGTAGAACACATCCAGTAGTGTAGAACAACCCCAGTAGTGTAGAACACCCCGAGTTGTGTAGAACACACCCAGTAGTGTAGAACACCCCCAGTAGTGTAGAACACATCCAGTAGTGTAGAACACCCCCAGTAGTGTAGAACACATCCAGTAGTGTAGAACAACCCCAGTAGTGTAGAACACCCCGAGTTGTGTAGAACACATCCAGTAGTGTAGAACACCCCCAGTAGTGTAGAACACACCCAGTAGTGTAGAACACATCCAGTAGTGTAGAACACCCCCAGTAGTGTAGAACACATCCAGTAGTGTAGAACACATCCAGTAGTGTAGAACACCCCCAGTAGTGTAGAACACATCCAGTAGTGTAGAACACCCCCAGTAGTGTAGAACACACCCAGTAGTGTAGAACACATCCAGTAGTGTAGAACACCCCCAGTAGTGTAGAACACCCCCAGTAGTGTAGAACACACCCAGTAGTGTAGAACACATCCAGTAGTGTAGAACACCCCCAGTAGTGTAGAACACCCCCAGTAGTGTAGAACACATCCAGTAGTGTAGAACACCCCCAGTAGTGTAGAACACATCCAGTAGTGTAGAACACACCCAGTAGTGTAGAACACATCCAGTAGTGTAGAACACCCCCAGTAGTGTAGAACACATCCAGTAGTGTAGAACACCCCCAGTAGTGTAGAACACATCCAGTAGTGTAGAACACCCCCAGTAGTGTAGAACACACCCAGTAGTGTAGAACACATCCAGTAGTGTAGAACACATCCAGTAGTGTAGAAAACCCCCAGTAGTGTAGAACACACCCAGTAGTGTAGAACACCCCCAGTAGTGTAGTTACCTAAGCGAATGCTGCAGGGCGGTGGTGGGCTTCTTCATTCGTAGGTAGCAAGCAGCAAGTCTGGACTCGATGAAGCTGACAGCTTTGGTAACGTCTTCATAATCAGCACTAACCAGATCCCCAAACACAGCACCTCTGGAGCAGAGCTAGGAGAGGTAGGAGGACACAGAGGAGATCAGAGACACAGAACAGAGAGGAGATCAGAGACACAAGACAGAGAGATCTGAGACACAGGACAGAGAGGAGATCTGAGACTCAGGACTCAGATCAGAGGAGAACTGAGACACGGAACAGAGAGAGACATTCTGCCTTTTAAATCACATGGTGCTACTGCTGGACTTAGTGTAGCCTCTCTACACACTTTTTGGTTTTTGTTACTTAAAATACACCATTAAGACAAACATCTAAATATCTGCTTAATATTTTCAATTTTCAATTAATATTTGTTCAATTTTTCAGATGAAATGCATGATTCGGGTGAACACATGAAATTCTCAATATATTATTTTAATTTTCAACATATTTATTTTATTTCATTACATATTTGGTATTGGGAGATGTGTACATAAAAATTTGGAGGTCAAAATTGTGATGTGCTGTAAACAAAGAAAAAAAAAGAAAAAATGGCTTTACCTTGAAGCCTGTACATGCTTAATTAAAACTCAGAACCACTTCACCTATCCACCGAGTGTAGATATTGGGCTTTACGCTGGGCACCATGATGTCTGGGTGTGCTGAAAGGTTTCGTCTCACATAACGGGGAAACAGTCCTTGTCTTTTCAGAAGCTTTTGATTCATTACAGAACAGCCGTGTGGTGTATTCTACACGTCCAGGGGCCGTAAGGAAAGGAAACCGGAGCTGCTCTTAAGATAAAGCACTCCACTTAAACTAACGCCACACGAGGGTTGATGGAAAATTAGACTCGGTGACTTTAAAACCGGTTTAAACCTGTTTATAACGTGGGCCTGATAAGCTACGTCGATACTCAGCCTGCGCCGCCTCAGCGGCCACACGCCTTTATCCAGGGGGGGAGTGAATAAAACGAACGAATAATTCATTCATTTACAAAGAGCATAAAAAGAGTGAAATAAACATAGGAGACCCCGGCCTCCAGGAGGTGTAAATACACTGCGGGTACCTGGAGAGCGGCGGTAAAACGAACGGCCGCGAGTGCGTATTTCTTCCGCCGGTAGCAGGCGTCTGCATCCTGCAGCGCTGCGCGGAGCCATTCGTCAATTTCAGGCGGAGTAGGTGCGCTCGCAGGGCCCACTGTTTCACCGCCCTGACACTTTAACGGGGAGGCGGGGGAGGCCAGGCTCTCCCTCAGCTGCTGCGCAGTGTCCTGCTCCTCACCGTACACCAACTTCGTCTCTGCGTCCAAAAGGCTTTTTCTGTCTGTCCTGTCGGTTCTGATTCCTGTGGCAGACGTCAGTCTGGGCCTCGTCTCTCCCCTGTCTCTCCTCTTGCTTTTGCTAGAGCGCCTGCTCCGTAGTGCCGGTGGTGGGGTGACGGCAGACGGGTCGGCTGCCTGTCTCGTGCCTGGACCGGGCCCTGTGATCTGTGCAGGCCTCTCCAGATCATGACCTCCATTAGGATTTTCCATCACGTGCCTGAAAGAGAAAGTGGACTTCACAGAAACAAGAAGCACTAAGAGGCCCGGCTGTCTCTGTCCGCCCTCAAGGACGTGTTCCTGTGGGGAGCGCTCGGCCCGTGATGGACGGTGTAGGGGAGGCCGGTGGGCTGCTGATCTGCTGACAGATCACCTGCCGTCTGCCTTTCTACACCTGTAGGCAAGGCAGCTTGGTGTTTGTAGGTGGCCAGTGGACATTTCAAACCAACAGTTTTAAATCATTTGACGCCAGTGTACATGTTCAGTAAAGTGGGTGGTGAGTGGATGTTTAAGACTAATATTTGGATTGCTGATAATGGCACGGTGCAGTTGTGATGGGGGCTGAGTGTCCCCCACCCCTAGGGAGACACCCCTAGGGAGATCCATGGCAGCTTTAGCTCAGTAATGCAGTGGCACTCAGTGCTGCTTCATTTGGGCTTTGCAGACAGGTTTGAAGAAAGGTCAGAGTAATATACAAGCCTGTCTCGGGCTCTTAGATGTTAGACCCACTTTCAATGAGCTGCACTAGATGCAGCACGCTTAAAGAATATAACACGTACAGGCCATAACGCATAAATCATCTTAAAAGGTGAGAATTTAAGCCTATAGATGTAGCCCATTAAATGACTAGATCTATTATATGCTTAAAGCACCTCCACACAGACAACAGACCCTAACCCTATCAGGCAGGACGTTTCCAGTCAGCGAGGTCTCCATGAAGAACAGGGTTATTTCAAAGCAGGTAACGAGCGGGCCACGTTGTTTGTCGCACTGCTCCTGCAAACAGGGAGAGAGACTACTCCCTTGTAAGATTTATGAGCAGGATCAGCAGATAAACCACAATGCTAAACTTTCTCATTCTTTCAGTAACTACTCCGGCTACTTTTTTATTCATTAACCATGAATATATAAAGCACAGCCAGAAGCGCCCGCGCATGGGCAGGGGAGATGCAGAGACAAGGTGAGCAATACTCCAGGCAAACACAGCAAACACATTGTTGCTGCGCACAGGGGTGCGCAGATGTGCACGCGGCCTGTATCAAATCTGCGTCATTATTCTGCATGGACGGTACTGACACAACAAACAACCCGACAGTTCACAAAACAACAATACGTGCATAACTGTGGACTGCTGAGTGATGGCTTCTTCCTGGCTAAAGAGCGGGCTAATCGAATCTAGGTACACTTGACTGCATGTAAATCATGCTGGCAGCACAAATGCAGATATAGGTAGGCTAGCGTTAACGGCTTCTTTGTTGCAAGAGTTTTCTGTCTGAAACGTTACATGTTTTACGTTTGAGGTGGTATGGTTGTATTATACCAGTGCTTACCTGTCGCTTGCTTGTAAAGCTGTAAAGACGTACAAGTAGCTCGCATTCGAAAAATAACATTCTAATAACACATTCGAATAATATTACGCAAAAGGTGCATTTCTGAAACTTCGTCGTATTTATAAGCCAGGTAGCATCCTTTAAAAATTCTTTAAAAACTTTTTAATGCATTTGCTGTATTATTTATAATATCTCCCTCGTTCTACCTGTGTGTGTGTGGCGCTGC
Organism: Brachyhypopomus gauderio; assembly: GCF_052324685.1. NCBI lineage: Eukaryota > Metazoa > Chordata > Actinopteri > Gymnotiformes > Hypopomidae > Brachyhypopomus > Brachyhypopomus gauderio. The sequence continues at coordinate 17,336,631 of NC_135222.1, forward strand.
AGTGTGCAGACGCGGCTACATTATGAGTGTGTATATGTGCTAAGATTGCCCAACGTGCTTTGCCCTGTTATACAAAACGACAAGTTCTGCACCAAATGTGCTCTTTCTTTATTTTGAAAGAAAACAAAGAAGTCAACAATTACAATTACACAATTTCAGGGTGTTGGAAAAGATTACTTTGCATATTTTCATATTTATGAATCTAAATCTAAATATAATTTACATTATTTGTATTTGTATGTATCTGAATGACTGTGGTGCTGTGTGCGTGTGGGTATGAGATCTATGAGATGTTATATGATGAATTAAGCGTTTTGTGAGCTATTGTTTGATCAAACACCAATTCCTTGCATGTGCAAACATACCTATTCAATAAATAATCATTCTTATTCTAGTAGTTCTGCACTAGAAAAGCAATGGTTTTCTTCAGTTCATCAATTTCCTTAAAAAACCTCAATGAAAACTGTTTTTAAAACCTTTTAAGATAGAATGAATTCATTATTGTCTACTGTTGTTGCCTGAGCAAAACACTTAGCAACAGAAGGTTTTTGCCCAAAATGTCAACCTTGTCCAAAACATGAATACCTTGTGAACACCAACAAATGCCTCATTAAGAAGAAAGACATCTCCTTTGTCGACCCTGACTCACGGGGTCTGGCTTCTATTGTTGTATTGTGATAAGTTCAGTCTCTGTGTGGTTGAGTATGTGAACAGTGTGTGTTTGTGAAGAGTGTGTGTTAGTGAAGTGTGGTAGTGAAACGTGTGTGGTAGAGAAGAGTTTGTATTCAGTGTGTGGTAATGAAGATTGTGAGTGTTGGCCCTTGTGCATTTTGGCACCACAAAAAAAAAAAAATTAAAAATTTAATGATTTATTGATAAGTAGATCATTTTAACAGAGATTAATTTTAGTCTCAACTCATAAATCTCACATTCTTTTACATAGTCATTAAGCCTCTACCAAGATTAGACGCATCACCCTCAGATTGCATCACCCTCACACCACATCGCCCTCAGAACGCAAGTTAAACTAAAGTTAATTAAACTGATTTAATGTTTACTAACTAATCATCAACAACAGGATAAGACACTGAAATGAGAAAATGGGATGAGATTTCATATGTATCGAATTAAAAGAGACTGAGCTAGAACAAAAAGAAAATGAACATCAGAACTGAACAAAATAAAAGCAGATGAAACGACCTGCAGGGAGAAAGGGGTTAGTAGTGACTATTAATAATGATTCTTCTGCAAAAATAGATACTCCTCTAACTTGATTCTGATGCACAAGACTCCCAGTTACCCAACTGGTGTCAGCCAGTGTCCATATGAAGGACGTTATTGTGTCTTACTTGGTTTTAGTTCAAACTGTGCAATCCACAATTAATATTACATATTGGTAGTTCTCGTGAATCAATACAAAAATCAGTATGATGGTGTCCTTGAGATGTGTATGGACAGTGTTGTCATCCAGTCTGTAATGGAATTGTGGAAACGTGTTTAAATGTGCGTTGGTAGCTGACCCCAGTCGTGGCCCACATTGTGATACATTTGTTCAGTCAGTTGGTTCAAAGGAGAGAGGGGAGCTGTACCAGTGGATATGCAGCCGTGTGCCCTGTCCATGAGTTCTTCCTGGTAATGGTGCAAATAACAGACCAGATACTACCAGTATTGTCCTGTTGATTATACACCGAGTCCCATAGAGTGGGAGGGAAATGTTCATTTACAGTAAAAGGAACCTTTTTATCCAACAAAGGAAAAGTCAGCTGCTACAACCTGGACAATCATGAAGGCCTGCAAAGTTTTATGGATCTGGATAGGTCTGAAGGGTCTGGGAGGTCTATGCAGGTCTGGACAGGTCTGAAACATCTGGACGGGTCTATGTGCGTCTGGACAGGTCTGGGCAAGTCTGAAGGGTATGTACGGGTCTGGGCAGGTCTGTGCATGTTTGAGGGGTCTTGTCAGGTCTGTACGGGTCTGGGCAGGTCTGTACATGTTTATGGGGTCTGGGCAGGTCTGTATGGGTCTGATTGGAGCAGCTGCTGGAGACCACACACTCACACCCTGCAGACCTGCACTCAGGAACACACTGTGGCACTGTGGTCACCACTCTTGGTGAATTAGCATAATAGTTTACGTTTTCCAATATATTTTAAGTGCAGTGTGCAGGATTGGTAGCATTTGTTCACAGCTGCCCAGTGGCAATGCTGATGCTTCAGTTTCTGCATCTTAGACATGCACACATACCCGCATGCGCACGCACGCCCCGTGCATACACATGTGCTCACACACACACACACACACACACACACACACACACACACACACACACACACACACACACACACACACACACACACCCTCATACACATGCTACAAAGCAGCACCTTTCAATTTATTGTCTACTCAAGCACCTCACTCTGGACTTTCTTCTGCGCCTCAGCTGAACAGTGCCAGTGCAAGTGGACCCGGACAATCATGGGAGAACCGCACACACAGCGATTTTGTGTTGCATATTGTTTCTCTCTGATGCATACAAATAGCTGTTTATTTCACCCTTCACGTACCACTCCTTTTCATGCCAGACTCTGCTGCCACTACACAAAGTGAAAAGACCCAAGTTATTAGCACTCCGTCAGATGATCCCCTGGCAGTAAACACCCCAGTGTGAGTAGCACCAAGCATGCTCACGTGAAACACTCTCACACTCTCCCCACATCACCCCTTCAGCACCCGGTGTGTCTTTCTCAGGGAAGTTGATGCAGTTAAAAGCACTATTGTGTCACACTCTTTAAAGAAGGGCACGGCTGTACTCGTGCACGTTTTTGTACAGGTTGCCTTAATGAATGCTTCCTTTCTGTGCTATTAATGAGACACTTCATCCATATTCGGCCCGGTTAAGCAGGACCTTGAGAGGGTGTTTACTCTCGGCCGGTTCAAAGTGAACACGGAATAGGAAATGGACCTTGTGCAAAGCATGAATAAACAGATTCTTCCTTGCATCGTGTTTGATAGGAAAGAGGCTCAAAGGAAATGATCAATGCATATATTACTACAAAAGGATGTTTTGTGCGTGTGAGAGAGAAGCGTGTGTGTGAGAGAAGTGGAACATGTTGAGGTCAGGATCTCGGTGACAGTGACATGGGTGTTTTTTGTGCATACTCACGCATTAAAGGAGATAAGACAAATATGTAGAGGCTACATTTGTCTAAATGATAGAAGATTTTAGTAAACAAAATGTTAGTAAAACTAAGAACATGTTAGTAAAACTAAGAACATTTTAGTAAAACGTACGTAATGTTAGTAAAACGTACGTAATGTTAGTAAAACGTACGTAATGTTAGTAAAACGTAGGTTATGGCTTCATTAAGCCCTGTGTAAGCATTTACAGGCTCAGTATTCTGCTCTGCTCTCCCAGTGTTGCCACAACAATTGTGATTTGCAGAACAAATGTTATGATTCCACTGTTCTATAGTGTTCAGTGGTGTGTTGTGTAGTCAGTCACCCTCTGGTTCCATATGGACGGCTTTAGAATAATCTGGGAGAAAAGGACTCCTTGGGCCAAGCAAAATGGCACATAATACTACAGTATCTTTATGGAGTCCATGTCATTATTTACCTGTGTGTGAGATAAGGGAACAGGCGTGAGTCTTCACAAACGAAGGTGAACGCAGGTCAAGCCAGAGGCAGAGGGGGAAAACAAGCAAGGGTCAAAATCCAGGAAAAAAGCTAAAAAAAAAAACTCACCATGAAGTAGTGCTGAGATACAGCGAATGACACAAAAGGACACAGAACTGGGATCATAGGAGTGCTCAGTATGAGAGTACAGGGGGAGGGGCTCAATTTGAAGCATCATCATTGGGCTGGGGATCAGGCTGGGGATTGTGGGTAGTGTAGTTTAGCAGGTAGGTTGCAACAATGGGAGTTCCATTAATATAACCATCTTATTGGTAAAATGTAATTAGCCTAAATCTCATGCTCACTAGTTTCAGCTGTTCTCCTGGGCCTTGCATTCAGGAAGAAATCAAGTCTGTTATTTCTCTCGTGTCCAAATATCTGCCCTGGGTGTCTGGGTCCTGTCTTCCATGACTAATCGTGCGGCTCGAGACATTTTCATCAACTTGAGCTTTGAAAATGGCCCCTCAGCTAACACTATTGTAACAAGCAGAAGTTTGAAAAAGCATCAGGAGTTAATAATGAATTACAGTAATGATGATGACTGAAATAATGCTGATCTGGATGAAGAGTCAGGGAACAGCCAACTTGTCACCTTTTCTCAGAACAAGTTAGAAAACTTCTCTAGACACCAAATTAAATTTCCACAAATAACACCATAGTCAGGTTTGAGAGTTGGAGATGTTGATTACGTGGCTAATTACGATTTCACGTATTTCAGCAAATAGCTTAATTGGATGTGAATAATGTGGAAAACCGATGGTGTAAGATGGCTTACATTCAGATAGAGGCTAAATGTCATGCAAAAATGATGCAGTCTTATTATTCTGAAATTATGCGTCAGTGACCTGGGAAATGTAGAGGGCTTGTATGTGACCTCAAAGTAGTGCTGCTGCTCAGAGACATTTATACAGCCAGAAAATGGTCTAGAAAATGATCTCGACTTCCTGCCCTGCTGGAGGCGGGTGGGGAATGTAGTTTCAAGGCTTTGCTTTCCAGCTGGAGCAGTCGGTTCTCTCCGCTGCAGGTGTTTCTTTGCTGACCTTATCATTTCCCATTAACATATGAAACATCTTTTCATCCTTTTAGTCTCCAACGTATTCTGAGTGCTGTCAGGATTCGGCTGCATTCTGTTCTCTTCTGTCTTACTTAATTGCTCTGTCGCATTTGCATGTTTTGCGTGCCGTTCGTCGACGGTGAATACTTCGGTACTTTGTTATTCTGACTCTCAAGGTGCACGCCGCCGGCCTGGTGATGGTTGTTATTGTCTACAAATGTTCATTCCTACGTAATGTGAATGTGTCGCCCCCACATCACTATTCCATCACAGCAGTGAGTTAGGTATGTCAAAACAACCGTCTAGGAATGGAGAAGAAAACTGAACTTCTACAGTTCAGCGTGTTCAGCGTCTCGGTGTGTTTGTTGCACGTTGTTGGCGTCATGCCATGACGACCAGACTTTGTTTAGTCTTCATAATGATGGCAGCAAACTGCAGGGAGAGGAGTGATTCCTCCAGTGTGTGAAGAGAGAGGGTGAGGTGAGAGAGTGATTGAGTGAGGAGGTAAGTGAGAAAGTGAATGAGGGAGTGAGTGAAAGAGTCAGGATGTTAGAGATAAGTGAAGGAGTGAGGGAGTGAATATGAAAGTGAGTGAGTGATGGCATGAGAGAGTGACTGAGTGATTGATGGCATGAGAGAGTGAGTGAGCGGTGTGTGTGAGTGTGTGAGAGATTGAATGTGAGTGAGTGAGGGAGTGTGCGTGTGAGTGAGTGAGAGAGTGAGTGAGGGAGTGTGTGTGTGAGTGAGAGAGTGAGTGAGAGAGTGTGCGTATGAGTGAGAGAGTGAGTGAGGGAGGTTTCTTGTCAGCTGTGCTACAGCTGTGGACATATCTGCCTTCTCACAGCTAAACACAATAACAGCAACAAATGCTTCCATTAAGATCACAGCACAGAAAAGCTTACTTCTCCTTCCAAGGAGCTTCAGGAAGACTTCAGTCTTCTGACATCCACCTTAGTGGCAGAGGCAGTACGGGCGACATACACAATGTGTCTGTAGAGAAGGACCGATGTCTTACAGCCCACAGTGGGCTCATTCTGGGCCGCCAGCATGACGGGTGACTGGTGTGTTTTGGCCACGCCCACACAGCGCTCATGTGGAAGGATCTCAGGTACAGGCAGAGTCAAAGCCTGCTCTAGAGGAAAAAGACACCCACAGTGAGGTAAACGTATCAGTACCCGGGTTGCTTACAGAGCTTACCTAGAGCAATAACAGGACCCAGACTGAGACTACTGATCTGGGATCCTTCTCTTTCATCGATAGTAAATACTGGGGTTGCAAATGGAGTGAAAATTGAGGAGGGGGTGCCTGATCCCAGATCAGCATTCTTGCTATCGTTGTCCTTTTTACATGTAGACCTGGATCATAAAATCGGGTGAGTTGAACTGTGCATTACATCACTGGACTGTCATTATATCTCTGGGGCCCAGCTCAAATAATAAACCTTAACTATAAACCTTACACCAAGCCAATGCGTAATCCAATCCATATGTCACCTCATTTATACGGGCGTAAATCAGCACGAGGATAAGTATCTGCTTCCTAGATTAATAGACCTTGGTGGGAAATAAAAGTTGATTAGAAAATGCTTTAGGGCCACATCAGGAGACCTGCTGCTTCCTGTATTATATATTTTCTCAAGGAATGACCCAGTTAAACTTCAAAGTAAAAGTAAGAAAATATGCGAGAGCTTGGGTGTTTATCACTTACCCTTTAGAATCACACATTTAGAATCACACATTTAGAATAAAGTATTTAGAATTAAGTATTTAGAATCGTGTATTTAAAATTATGAATTTAGAATCATGTAATTAGAATTATGTATTTAGAATAATGTATTTACAATTATGTATTTAGAATTATATAGAATCACATATTTCTGAGTGAGGCTACATTCACTCCCACAAATGCCACATAATGAAGTTGGCAATATGAAACTTTCGGAGATTTGTGCAATACCCTTAATTACAAGTACATGTATATGCGTCTGTCTGATTGGACCTGTCCAGGTTGTCCAGCCCTGCACAGATCTGGGTCGCTCAAACCTACCAAGTGATAGAGCTGACATCACAGCTTGATTAATATGTAAATGTGATTGGAACATTTATTGAAACCTCACAAGACTGTAAGTAAACTGTAAGTAAACAGATTCATAAGAGACAGATGGACATAAAAGGCAGGTACAGTCTAGGACAGATTGATGTAAAAGTCAGGCAGGTACAGTCTAGAACAGATGGAGGATTTTTCTGGTCACTGTTTTTCAACAAATGCAAAAAGGAAATGGAGACATCCGTCATTTGATTTACAGATGTTGGTGAGTGTGTGATAGTTGTTTTTTACAGCTGTGTGTGTGTGTGATGGTTGTTTTTTGTCCAGCTGTGAGTGTGATAGTTATTTTTTACAGCTATGTGTATGTGATGGTTGTTTCTTGTCCAGCTGTGAGTGTGATGGTTGTTGTTTTTTGTCCATCTGTGAGTGTGATGGTTGTTTTTTACAGCTCTGTGTGTGTGATGGTTGTTTTGTTTTTGTCCAGCTGTGAGTGTGATGGTTGTTTTTTACAGCTCTGTGTGTGTGATGGTTGTTTTTTGTCCAGCTATGAGTGTGATGGTTGTTGCTTTTTGTCCATCTGTGAGTGTGATGGTTGTTTTTTGTCCATCTGTGAGTGTGATGGTTGTTGTTTTTTGTCCATCTGTGAGTGTGATGGTTGTTTTTTGGCCATCTGAGTGTGATGGTTGTTTTTTGTCCAGCTATGAGTGTAATGGTTGTTGCTTTTTGTCCATCTGTGAGTGTGATGGTTGTTTTTTGTCCATCTGTGAGTGTGATGGTTGTTGTTTTTTGTCCATCTGTGAGTGTGATGGTTGTTTTTTGGCCATCTGAGTGTGATGGTTGTTTTTTGTCCAGCTGTGAGTGTGATGGTTGTTTTTTACAGCTCTGTGTGTGTGATGGTTGTTTTTTGTCCAGCTATGAGTGTGATGGTTGTTGTTTTTTGTCCATCTGTGAGTGTGATGGTTGTTTTTTGTCCATCTGTGAGTGTGATGGTTGTTGTTTTTTGTCCATCTGTGAGTGTGATGGTTGTTTTTTGGCCATCTGAGTGTGATGGTTGTTTTTTGTCCAGCTGTGAGTGTGATGGTTGTTGTTTTTTGTCCCTCTGTGAGTCTGATGGTTGTTTTTTGTCCATCTGTGAGTGTGATGGTTGTTTTTTACAGCTATGTGTGTGTGATGGTTGTTTTTTGTCCCGCTATGAGTGTGATGGTTGTTGTTTTTTGTCCAGCTATGAGTGTGATGGTTGTTGTTTTTTGTCCATCTGTGAGTGTGATGGTTGTTTTTTGTCCATCTGTGAGTGTGATGGTTGTTTTTTGTCCATCTGTGAGTGTGATGGTTGTTTTTACAGCTCTCTGTGTGTGATGGTTTTTTGTCCAGCTGTGAGTGTGATGGTTGTTTTTTGTCCATCTGTGAGTGTGATGGTTGTTTTTGTCCATCTGTGAGTGTGATGGTTGTTGTTTTTTGTCCATCTGTGAGTGTGATGGTTGTTTTTTGTCCATCTGAGTGTGATGGTTGTTTTTACAGCTCTCTGTGTGTGATGGTTTTTTGTCCAGCTGTGAGTGTGATGGTTGTTTTTGTCCATCTGTGAGTGTGATGGTTGTTGTTTTTTGTCCCTCTGAGTCTGATGGTTGTTTTTTGTCCATCTGTGAGTGTGATGGTTGTTTTTTACAGCTATGTGTGTGTGATGGTTGTTTTTTGTCCAGCTATGAGTGTGATGGTTGTTGTTTTTTGTCCATCTGTGAGTGTGATGGTTGTTTTTTGTCCATCTGTGAGTGTGATGGTTGTTGTTTTTTGTCCATCTGTGAGTGTGATGGTTGTTTTTTGTCCATCTGAGTGTGATGGTTGTTTTTACAGCTCTCTGTGTGTGATGGTTTTTTGTCCATCTGTGAGTGTGATGGTTGTTTTTGTCCATCTGTGAGTGTGATGGTTGTTTTTTACAGCTGTGTGTGTGTGTGATGGTTGTTTTTTGTCCAGCTGTGAGTGTGTTGTTTGTTTTTTACAGCTGTGTGTGTGTGACGGTTGTTTTTTGTCCAGCTGTGAGTGTGATGGTTGTTGTTTTTTGTCCAGCTGTGAGTGTGATGGTTGTTTTTTTACAGCTGTGTGTGTGTGACGGTTGTTTTTTGTCCAGCTGTGAGTGTGATGGTTGTTTTTTTACAGCTGTGTGTGTGATGGTTGAGTGTGAGTGAATGTAGGAATGAGGGAATATTTGTGCATGAGTCTCTAAATCTCTTTTGTTGCCCAACCATCAAATTAAATGCTAATTGTGTTTCTCTGTGTGTGAAGAATAGTGCCATGTTGAAGAATGCCTGAAAGATCTCAATCTCTCTCCTCTCTCTTTCTCCCTCTCCCCCTCTCCTTTTCCCTTTCTCCCTCTCTCTGTCTCTCCCTCTCCTTCTCCCTCTCTCTCCCTCTGCCTCTCATTGTCTCCCTCACTCACTCTGTGTGTGTGTGTGTGTGTGTGTGTGTGTGTGTGTGTGTGTGTGTGTGTGTTTACTTTGCATGTTAAGCACTGTAATATGTAAATTGAGCCCTTGCCAGACAGTCCTCTAGTAGAGCTGTCCTTCTCTTCCTGGCTGGGTAGCCTGATGGTTTGGTGTGGGCAGCTTTGATCAGGACATGGAGTTCCTAACTCGAGGCAGTCTGCAGTATGCTCTGTCTGTGTTGCCTTCATCTTCTAAAGGTCAAAGGTCATCAGGTGGAACTGATTTATGTGGGAAAGAGTGGGTCCTTATCATTTAATAATCTTGCAACACATATTTGCTCATATGCCTTGTCAAATTGTCATAATTGTATATGTCAATTGATGTTAATTAGAAGTGATTATATCACTTTGGCTCCAGTCCCTGATCTATTGTTGAACATTTCAAATAGTTTTACATCTTGTGAGAGGGAGATCATTATAAAGCCTGCTGTGATGTAGCTGTGATTGAGTTGTGATGGTGAGTGAGGAAATGTGCTTCATCATGGGTGGTGGAGTTAGTGAGTGTACTAGAAGACTCAGAATGCAAGAAATGCAAGAATTATGAGACGTGTGGGAGAATGAGGTGCGGAGAGAGTTAGAGATGAACAGAATTACTGTACCAACACAGAGAGAAGGTGGGAGAACCGTGAGGGAGTGAGATAATGAGAGAGAAGTGTAAAGTGTGTTTGGGTTGTTGTGTCAGGGGAGGTAACACATTCCTCATGTTCTCCTTGGATTTCACGTGATATCACTAGAGAGTGTTAAGGGTGACAATGAGGGTCACTGGAGCAGTGAGAGTCAGTACCCCCCATCAGTACTTATCCCCCTGGAGCAGAGAGGGTCAGTACCCCTCCCCCCCGTCAGTACTCATCCCACTGGAGCAGAGGGTCAATACTCACCCCACTGGAGCAGAGAGGGTCAGTACCCACCACACCCTCAGTCCCTGGAGCAGAGAGGGTCAGTACTCACCCCACTGGAGCAGAGGCTCAATACTCAACCCAGTGGAGCAGAGAAGGTCATTCCCCCGCCCAGATCTGCTGTATTTTTAGTGTGGAGTGTCCTAGGGCTATTCTATCTGCTGTTTTTTAGCCACACATCTGAACGTTTATCACATTTTGGTTGCAAATCCTGGAGTCAATGACCAGCAAATATGAGCAGACACTGAATCTCTTTCCTAAGGCGTGTCTATTGCAGCCCTTGTCTTCTCTTTATTAACTGTATGGTTAGTGGTGTCCAGGTTGATTTTCACCTTCAGTCCTTCTTTATTATGGGGGTTTGGGTTCTAGATATGTTTCCCAGTGAAGGACATTCCACATTTAGGCCATTGTTTTAGTTTAACACACTATGAGCTGGTATGAGCTGGAATTAACTGGTGTGGGCTGATATGAACTTGTATGAGCTGATGTGAGCTGTTATGAGCTGGTATGGGATTGTATGAGCTGGAATGAACTGGTCTGGGCTTGTATGGACTAGTGCAGTGGTTCCCAAAGTGGGGGGCGCGCCCCCTAGGTGGGGCGCGGAGCTATTGCAGGGGGGGCGCGGAGCTTGAAAGTAAAACGTGCACATGTGTCTTAGGGATGCACCGATTCCGATATTAATATCTGAAAAAATTCTAGATCGGGTATCGGTGACAATGTGACCGATCCATAAAAACAGATCTATTCAGTCTAGTTCTATGCTTATATTGCTTGCTTTTCGGAGTTAGTTCAACCTTAATACTCGTGCTGGTGGTATTCCACTTAGTCCGTTTATTTGCTGGTTGACCAAAATAAACCTGGGCTCCAGCAATACTTCACTGTTCATACATGAACTGGTGAGTTGTCCAAATCTCATTTAATGCGTTACTTACAGAAATGAAATAAAGAGCAGTGGTCTGACTCGGCAGAAAGCTAAAAAACAACAATATTCCATACGCGCACGCAACTCGCTCCCTTAAAGAGACAGTACACATATTTCTGGCCGTTACATGCTTTGTGCTCTGCGTGATGTCTGCGCTTGCAAACTAGCCGCATATGTATTGCTGTTTCTCTTATTTCATCTCCTTATTTATTTTAAATTATATTTAGAATTCTTGAACCATTTAAAAGGTTTCTTGCAGTTTATTTTTTTCATGTTTGACCAAAGTTGTGAACCTATTGTTTTTGTAAGTTTTCAACACATCCCTAGTCAATATGGGGGGGGGGGGTGTAGGGGGGGCGCAAAAATATTCTCATCTACTAAAGGGGGGCACGGCAGAAAAAGTTTGGGAACCACTGGACTAGTGTGAGCTGGTATGGGCCGGTTTGAGCTGTTTTGAGCTGGTATGGGGTGGTGTGGGTTGGTATGGGATAGTTAGAGTTGGTGTGGGCTGATGTGAGCTGGTTTGGGTAGTGAGAGCTGGTAAGGGCTGGTATGGGCTGGTTTGAGCTGCTTTGAGCTGGTATGTACTGTTATGGGCTGGTCTGAGCTGTTTTGAGCTGGTATGGGCTGGTGTGGGCTATTGAGAGCTGGTATGCTCTTCTTCTGCTGTGTTCTATTTTCATCAGTCTGGCACAAGCTAATCTAAATTTCATCTGTCCATAAGACAGCCCTAGAACTTCACAGTCTGTAGGGCATTTCATTCATTGTTCTGCGTCGTGTGATAAATCCTCTGAGATTAAGCTGGTGTATTTTGTCTTTATGGTAGTCTTTACTACATCTATAATTTTCCCTGTATATTGGCTTTGATCTGTTCTCGGTTTTGTCTTTATGGTTCTTTAGTATTCTTTGGTCATGCAATAATGTGGTTTTCAGTCAACTTCTAGATACTTCTAGTGTCTGGTTGATTTAGTGTGATTTCTTAACCTTATAATGACCCGGGTTACTACTGTTCACTAGTGTCCAGTTTCCTGGTTCACTAGCATTCAGTTCTCATAAAGCTTTAATAAAAAATTTTTTCAAGGATCAAACTTTAAAGTTTTAGTATGTTCTATATTCGGACATAAACCTTACATTTAAAAAACTGTGTACATCTAGACGGTCCACTTCAGTAGGGCACTACAAACCTCCCCTTGCTGATGTCTTTGCGTACACATCCCATGAAATATATGAGAAACCTTTAACATTAGGTGCCAGCCAATTTTGTAGACTGATGCTTCACAACAGTGGTTATCCCCAGTCAGGCTGTTTTGCACTCGCAGGGATCCGATCTGATCCAGATCCCATCTGATCCAGGTCCCATCTGGACTCAGGGATTGGAACTAATGGGAAGGCCAGTATTCTTGATGCGGTGAGCTGTGTTCTGCACACACTCTCAGAAAATAGCAGCGTTAAACTCTGACTGCAACTGCCTCTCCAACACGGTTCTTCCCTGCATTCTGTAGAATTTTAACATACCACGAGAATGACCCAGAACCGTCAAACAAAATTTAAAATGCAGAATGTGTGAGGACCATAACTTTCCATAGGCTTAGCACATCTAGCATAGCTCTTAAAAAATGAAAGATAGTTTAATCTTGACTGCTGTTTATAGTGTCACAGCTTCTCTCTTTTACACTACTGCATAGATCCAAATAGAAATTGTAAGCAAAAAAAAAAAGAATGATATTGACATAAGAAAGTTGAAGTTCTGACCCCATGTACTGAAGAAAGAGAATAAGAATATAAGTTAATATTTACGCATTTTATTTGTAAAATCTTAATTATTACATTAAACGTTTGATCACTTCCTACGTTATTTTCAGGTTCACTATTTTGAATGGACATACTTCACCACTGTGGATATACTTGAGTGTTCGAAATCAGGTGCATGTGTCATTTATATATTTACATAGAAATGGCCTCCACTGAAGACGCTGGATTAGACATAAGGACCAATAAGCTCATTAGCTCATGTATAGTCTATTAAAAGAGACTGTTATTACAGAAATCAAATATCTTCATTACATTATAAATGCTGTTCTTATTAATTTCACATGAAGGATCAATGTAGTCTGCAAAAATATGCTTGTTACAGTTATTGAATTTGACATGTTACACAGTGCACATGATCTCACTGGTCTGTTAAATCAATAGCATATTGAATAAGTTTAACTCTTGCACAGGGGGACAGAGGCATAGTGTCTGGTACTGGGACCTTGGAAAGACCTGAGAACACACTATGCTGTTGTTTTTATAATATCATCAAGGATAACAGAGGACTTTTTTTTTTGACAGGTCTCCTAAACGAAACTGCAGGTGAGCAGCTGGTTTTCATCAGTTCTGTCATTCTTGTCATGATATACCATACATTTTACATTATACAGAATATACAGTACATGCACTCTATATATGGCCACACTGCCCATCCTTGAAATAAGTCAGTATGCATTGTTCAGTCCATATGGTAGCTGTGCCTAGCGTGGCCTCAGTGATGATTGTGTTGTGTTGTGTTGATTGTGTTGCCTCTAACGGGCTGGGTGGTCATTCTGCACCCCCAGTCGTCTTCTCTTGGCTGTGTGCCTTCATTTAGGCTGACTGGCAAATGGCACAGATTTGAGTAAAATCATCTCATATGTTGTGTGCAATAGCCAAGAATTCTAGTAGCATACATTTTCACCAAACTAGCTATAACATCACCCTGAAATGTTGTGTAAACAATGCCTCATTTCAGTATTCACATTTACCACCTAGAGAATGGCTGTATGCCAAAACTTCTTTCTTAGAAGAAAGTGACAGATGTCTTCCTGTGGTGCACTCAGTCCTACAGGCATGAATCCCACAGCAAGGATTCAGGTTCGTCTCTCAGTTGTTCCACATGGTGTTTTCTGGGAGTCCCAGAGGGAGACATAGCAGGGTGTCTCCCCCCCCTTCGGTATGTGACATAACCGCCAGTGTCTCAGTACGATCGGCTGCTTACTGTTCCTCTCCGAATGCAATGAGGACTTTAACAATGATGCATGACAAGTTTTTCAAAAAGATTTGGGCTCCGTGCTTGTCAGTGTGGCATCATGCTCACAGTTGGAGACGCTTCTGGGAGGTCGTGGAGAAGTGCAGAAGCAGAGACCTCCACAAGGGGAGTCTGATACCACTAAACTGAAGGAAAATGCAAGAAACATATAAAAAGAAGGTTGAACAAATAAAAGTGACATTAAAGGTGGTGATTACCAAGTGCACCCATCTGAGCCCAGGAAGGAGAGTGTGTTTGCACAACCACTGAGGATATTCCACTTTACCGAGCTCTCTGGAGGACAGAGGGTCCATGACGGCTTCTTTCAGATACTGCATCTGGTTAGAGCAATTGAGCTCTATGGCTGATTGATTCTTCCCCCCCCAACCCACACACACACACACACACACACACACACACACACACACACACACACACACACACACACTGTCACTGGAATATATGAACTTGGACTGAGCCACTGGTAGAACATTTCTGCTTCCCAGAAGGCCCACGTGGTGCTGGGTATCCGGTTCCCTTCAGAATCCCACACAGGTTTTATATTGAGCATGTACTCTGTACAAAACTCTCATGTTCCCTTGTGCAAACTTTTGTCGACAGCTAATGGAATTATTTCGGTGACTAATATAGTTGATTTTAATGGGCAAACGATTTGAACACACTTTTAAAGTCACCCACGATTCACAGTAAATCACTCGTATAAGAGGCGAACCTGTGCATGATTACTAGAGAGCACTATTCCCTTCCCACCGCGATTCAGTTCTGAGGTGGTTTCATTATATACATCTGAGGATGTGTTTTGGCGAATTGAAATGAAGGGCTGGAATAAAGTGTAAGTTCCAGTACCACTGTGAGGTGGAATATGCATTATCCTGTGTTCTCGCCGCCTTTCGCTTCTCAAAACACCCATCTGCGTCATTCATCTGCGTATGTGCAGCTTTCTGCAGAACATCTCTCCAGTTTGGAGCCATCGCGGGGGAAAGACACCGCGCTCCGCTCAGGTTCCTTATAATCACCCGCGTGTCTGCGTACCATAACCTGTTATCTCCTTCTCCTTCCTCCTCTAAACACGGAGCGTTACTGTAACGTCGTATGTGACACATACCGGACATCTCCGCCGCTTCTCGGACGTTTCCTACCGGCAGCATCAAATCACGAACCGGTGGAGCGGTCCAAAAAAGGGCAACGATTTTTTATACGAAACTTTGGAGCGAAAAGGGATTGCGCAAAATGTTGTAAGTAAGACGCGGTGGGCGTCTGCGTGCTCCATCACCTCAGCAGAAGAACATGTGAACTCTGGCGCTGATTCTGCTCGGTAATGTTGGGCTGAAGCCATCACTGCTCTTCTCTGTGCTGATACTACACACCAGAATGACTCTTTAGATCAAAACTCAACGCTGTTTGTATTTTGGAATTTCTGTTCGAAAGTAGTTACAGCAATCTAAGGATTTTCGGTGGGTCGTGAATATAGGACGTCGGTTCTCTGGCAGAGGTAGGTGTTGATGCTGCTTTTACATTATCACAGCATTAATCCCATTTTCAAATGATTCATATGGCAGCTAGAGCCTTGGATGATGAAGTGGTCGTTTCGTCAGCATCACTGGCATTAGATGATCTGTCTGTGCACAAGCCTCGGCTGCAATTATGATTTCGCCCCAAACTTTCCTAAATGATCCGTTTTAATTATTGCTTTAAGGATAATCTACTTTTGATAAGGACTGTAAGCCTACATACTTTCCGTGTTGAAACGCGTGTGTATGCGTGCGTGCGCGCGCGTGTGTGTGTGTGTGCGTGCGTGCGTGCGTGTGTGTGTGTGTGTGTGTGTGTGTGTGCGTGCGTGTATATGTGTGTGTGTGTGTGTGTGTGTGTGTGTGTGTGTGTGTGTGTGTGTGCGTATGTATGTGTATGCGTGCGTGTGCGTTTGTGTTGGGTATCAGTTAGATTTTCCTGGCCATACAAAGCTCCCGTTCGTATTTTAGTACAGAGAAACGGCCAATCTGGTACCGTGAGAATGTTTCACTGTCACCGAGACACATTTAGAGGGATGTTTTAGTGATTTAAGTGGGATGTTTGTCATGGGTACAGGACCATGCAGTCTGACGAGCTCCTCTCGTCTGTGTTTGAATCTGAAACGTCATTATTGTATCTCTAAATCTAAATGTGTCTCTTTAACAACTTGTCAATTAACTCCCTATACAGCAAGAGAGAATGAATATATATATATATATAATATATATATATATACACACACACACACACACACACACACACACACACACACACACACACACACACACACACAATCTAGGGCTCCATGAGGTCCAGCGTCCTTCGCTGCAGCGTGATGTAAACAGCTGCACTTGGATCGTCTGTGTAGCTCTGCAGCATAGAGGATAACCCACAAGTAATTTACCGAAAGACAAGTGTCTAGTTGCATATTTGAAATAAAATATCACGAAGTTGTATCTCCAGAGATCTAAACGGTACGCGGCATGCAATACGACAGGTTGAATCGCTTTTAGTGGCAGTCAGCCGCTGGTCTCCAAGCTCTGGAGCTTTTCCTGTAGATGGCAGTGCACCTCTAACATTTCACGTTCAGTTTCATCCGTCCTACTGATAAGCTGTTGCCAGGTCCGTTGTAAACGCGGAATCATTGCGAGGTAATAGGGTATTACTCATTTTGGCACGATGACGGGTGCAATCATGTAATTGTTCTCACTAACAGTGAACCAAGCCAAGGAGCGGGTTTAGGACAGCCGTGATTAAATTAACAAACGTTTCTGTTGTTACTGCTGCTGTTTTAAACCACAAATAAGTAACTTTTGACAAGTGGTTAGGCCGTGTTCTGGTGCATTGGGAATGACTGAATGAGGCCTGGAGTGAATGAAGCCTAATATTCTCACTGAGAGAGTCCCTGACGTGATATTGTAGCTTACGTTGGACATGATCTTAGTAACGAGGCATCCCACCTCTACACACACCCATCAACACATAAACCATTTTGTACAAGGACTAGGCTTGAGATTAATGCAATGAATACGTGGAATGTGTGATATTCTTGGTCTTCTGCCTGGCTTGTGGAGGCATCACAGAGATTCTCCTTCCTGTCTGCTGAGATGTCCCTCACGTAGGCCTGCTCTGAAAAGACTCTCCCACCAACCAGGGAAGTGTGTTTATTTTGCCCATTCAGGGTCAGGTACTGCGTTCTATGACATATGTTGCTGTGAACAACTGCTGTGCTGTAATGTCTCACCACCAGCCACAAACATGTTTCAGGGACCCAACAAATACAACCGTTAAGCAATTATTTTGTTTTGAACCTGCATTTTTGATGTTTGTATTCATCCGCCTAATCCCTGCTGTTGCTTAATTGATTTAAATTGTTTGGATTATCATTAGTTTTGATTGCCTGGGTAATCTTTGACTACTGGAGTTAATGGCACACACCTGTTTCTTGGATTATTGTTGTTGGATTTGAGTTCTGAATTAGAGTTCTGAATTTAAGGTCTGGATTTGTTCAATTCCCATTAAAGACACCACACCTGTTTCTTTACATTTCGTCTGGTCTTGTGTTTGTAACAGTAGTCTATATGCACCATATAGATTCAGTAACTAGTGAACTAACAGGACAACCGATGGACCCCAAAGTGAAGAGGCTTAGGGCTCAATAAGATTTATCCAAATGTTGACTACACGGCAATGAAAGCAATTAATTAAGCCTGTTTATATGTTTAGTGACTAAAGATGGTGCAAATGCTATTTTCTTATACAGCATGTGAAACAGAATCAACCTCACATTGCTCTAAACTACACTGAATATAAACATTAACAGTTACCTCTTTAGCAATGGACTAGACCTGATTTATATCTGGAATATGTCCTTGTACCACTTCACCACTTTATTAGAAACACCCCCTTACACCTACAGTCGCAGGCCACTTTATTAGGGACACATATTTTATAAGTGTCTTTTATAGGGGCACAATTACAGTCTGTGGCCATCTGTTGGCATGCACCATTTATCAGACTCCTCTTCCTCGTTTATCACTGGTCAGTTTCTGACTGCCGTGGAGCTGGTGGTTCAGGGGTCGGACCTTTCTCAGCGCAGCATTAGCGCCGTCACAGTGGACACGCGTGTGCTGCTGTATCAGGCACGGCGGTGTTCCGGCAGTCTTTACACACATGATAGTTGGAGCACCTGCATATTACCTGTACACCTACAAGGTGTTTACAAATGATTATAATGAAATGGGAGTGTGTTAAATGTTCTTTGATGTCTTGTTAGCTAAAGGTCACTAAAGGTCACACACATCTGTGTTGAGTCCAAACTTGTTTTGTTGTTGATTTTGTATAATATAATTCACATGTGACTCAGCAAAAAAAAGTTGAGGAAAGAGAAAATGTTTAAGAAACTGAAACTGAAAAAAAATGTAAATGCTTAATTGAGATAATGTCATATAGGTGCTATATCTAAATGTAAACCAGAGATAACTGTCAGAAATTGTCCTCTGTTACGTGTTTATTACTCGAGAGATTTTGCCCAGTAAAATCATGTGGCATTAAAATAATTAACCTCACTGCCATGCTTTTCATTAATGGGGGAAGAGCTACAGGCCTGCCTGGCACTGTTAGCGACTTGCCCCGGGCATTACACGCTAATCTGAGCAGTGCGTTCTTGCCCTGGGCATCACACGCTAATCTGAGCAGTGCGTTCTTGCCCTCGGCATAACGCGCTAATCTAAACTTCTGGCACCGTGTTAGCGACTTACCATGAGCATCACACATAAATCTAAACAGCATGGTGTTTCCCTTTGAAAGATTCACTGAATCACATTGCTACTTAACAGCAATCATGTTCTTAACCCAGGACAATGTATTAATTAAAACACATCTGTTTCTAACATGGCTGACAAACACTTGCTTGATTAATGAAACGCTTCATTTTTGTCGCTCTCTGCGACGATGTGGTCGTAAGATGACAGACTCCATAAAGCACAAAGTGTTCTTACTGCTGCTGATCACAGCGGGCCCCTTAGTTCAGGCCACTTGCTATGGCTGACGAACACAGATCCCCCACCGATCCATTAGTTAGGCAGTGGCCAGCAACAGCGCGATTAATAATGCTTCATATCCCGCTCTTTGTCGCTCTGCCCACACGGCACATGGTTCGGATATCATCTCGGCACTCTCTCCCGTAAACAGTGTCCAAAATGGAAACAAACAACGGGGCGTGATGACGACCATTAGGCTTCATTAGGATGCCGCCCGATAGCTTGCACGTTTCTCGCTGTCGCCTTGTCACGAGCGCATGCGTTTCCTGGCCCTGTCCAATGAGCTGTCAGTACTAAGGGGGCGGAGCCTAACCCCACCCCCCACGGGGCGCCATTGATGACTTTGCTCGCGGTTTTAGATTGCCTTTTCATGGGGTCTCCTGACTGGACTACCATGTGAGTGTGCTGTTGGGCATTTTCATATCCATTTAGTTGATGGGTTGGGGAAGGGGAAGTTAATCCTGGTTAGGCCTGAAATGGCTTCATCCATTCGGAGTCATGCATCCTCTTGTTTTTGTGCGTCATTGTTTTGTGCCGATCTCTTGCGCTCTGTTATCCGCTGGCCTCGTGCACAGTGAGTCCCTCTGCCCTACACTCTTATGTCCATACTGGGTCACTGACCATTATAAACATCTGGCCATTTTCCCCATTTGGTGGCTTCAGATGTGCCAGGTGAATCATTGTTTGAACAGACATGTCCTCTGTCCTGAGGACATGTTTGAGCAGACATGTCCTCTGCCCTGAGGACATGTTTGAACAGACATGTCCTCTGTCCTAAGAACATCCACTTGTATCTTTGTGCAAATATTGAGGCCTTTCCTCTTATGGTGCGCTTTTCTTGGACATAACGTGACCTTTTTGATTTATTTATTTTCACTGGCATTTTGCAGTTGTGCTAGGCAAACAAAAAATGAAATCCATGCGTGCTATGTAAATGTCACAGCATTGGCGCTGTGTACGCATGGTGTGTCTGCATTTTGCATTTAGCTATATAGACACCAACAGACTTGTGGTTCAAATATGTTCAACTTCTGCTCCATTTCCCCTTAAAAACACAGTATCAGTCAAACGTTTGGACACCCCCGACTGAAGGTAAAGGTCTTAACAGTAAATACGGCATTTGATGGATAATGGATTATGCTTTAATTTGTTTCTAAGACAAATATAATTTGAGGTGTTAGCCAATATGTGATTTTTTTGAAAACACACACATTTAACGTGTTAATCCCCCTCCAAGTGCTCTGCGTATGTGAGAATGACCTCAGGACTCATGTAGAAGCATCATGGGAGAAAGTGCAGATATGTCAACAAAGGAGAGGAGAGCTACGCTGAAGAATCTAAAATCTAAAACAGTCAATATGTGTTTCTATCATCATCGCAGCATAATCATCTGTGTTAGTTCATTGGTTTGATACCGTTTTAAAATGTAGACAGTAGTAAAATAGTAAAAATAAAGTAGGTGTTTACACTCATCATCCACATAATTGGACATATTTATTCATTACAAATACCTAATTAGGGAATACAGTCCATCTATTTCTGTACACACTGTGTGTTTGTGTTATTCATCCCTCTGCCCATCATCAGGGGTCTTATAGCACTGCTAATGGCTGGGTATTTTGAGGAGGCCCTCAGCCCAGTGGTGACACGTACACATGTAAAAACATCAACTCCACTTAACAAACTAATACCAGTGCAGCCTGCAGCCAGCGATGATGCTGTTTTAAGAATGAGGTGTTGATCAATGAGGAACATGTGGGATGGCCGTCGGGGAGCGATGCCAGATTATGTCTGAGGGGTCTGAGATGATGTCTGAGAGGCCTGGATGATGGTCTGTGATGATGGTCTGAGAGGTCTGAGATGATGGTCTGAGGGGTCTGAGATGATGGTCTGAGGTGTTTGTGATGATGGTCTGAGGGGTCTGAGATGATGGTCTGAGGGTTCTGAGATGATGGCCTGAAGGGTCTGAGATGATGGTCTGAGGGTTCTGAGATGATGGCCTGAAGGGTCTGCGATGATGGTCTGCGATGATGGTCTGAGGTGGTCTGACAATGGTCTGAGACCATGGAAAGTATACACACCCCCAGAGTACACACACTCCCAGAGTCCACACACCTCCAGAGAATACACACCCCCAGTGAATACACACCCCTAGAGTACATACCCCCACAGAGTACACACCCCCCAGAGTGCACAAACCCCCAAAGTATATACACCCCCAGAGTACACACACCCCTAGAGTACATACCCACACAGAGTACACAAACCCCAGAGTATACATACACACATTTGAGTATACATACACACATTTCTACTATTACACAATATTTATGAAGTTTTTCTTTCAGCAACAGCAAATTGCATTAGCCACTATATAGAGAGAAGATAATTGGCTAGTTAAAATGAGCTTTTTTGTCAATCTGTCTACGTCTGTGGAATGTGATAGGTGACAGTTTCATCAGACACTGTGTTGAAATGACAGTCAGGTCCTCGGTGGAGTTCTACAAAAGTAAAAGCACAGCTGTTGTACTGATTTGCATCACCAGTGCTGACATCACACATTTGTCTGCAGACTGACGTGCGTTTTGAAGGAGATCCTCTCCTGACATGCTCATGTTCTAGAGGACTTTCTCACTTCACTGGTTGCTGACTCTACCCTGGACACAAATAATGCTGCCCACTCTGGTTTTGCTCTTGGCAGGAAGTTTTTGCCATCAGCAAAGACAGAAAATGGAGTTCCTCTTGACTAGTAGAAGACAGAAGGCTTCTATATAGGCTTCTATATAACACAACAGAAGGGTTAAATACAACACATAACAGAAGGCTTTTATACAATACATAACAAAGTTTATATACATTACATTACAGTAGCCAGTGGTTATGTGATATAAGGGACATTATTATAATCACCAAAGTATTGTTCACTCTGAGACTGAAGCCTATTATTATTTACTGTGTCGCACAGTAATGAACATTTTGCACTGATCCATCCAGATTAAATGAAAAAACACCTCACTGGGTGCAGACAGTTAGTTATAATGAGAATTTACATTTGCATTTAGCTGTACAGTTTCACAGAGGCCTCTTCCATTGTCATTGATTAAATTATCATTCTGAATCTTTCATATAGCGTGAGTCAGGCGATTAGCTCAAATGGTTGAATATAACGCGTGTTAGGTGTTCTTCATAATAAGGCGATGACACTGATGAGATCACAGAGGAACGTATCTGAGCATCAGCTCCGCCAGCGCGTGCAGGATTCGTCCGCCTGCAGCCGTGAGGAGCCACACGTGTGGATGTCCTGAACCTCCGCAGTGTCGACTGGCTCTTAAAGGAGGTGCTGGGGGCCCCAGGAGATGAAAGCGTGGCTGGAGGAGTAATGTGCCACCGCACGCTGCTGCGTGGGCTCTGGGTTTTAATGGGTCCAGCGGCAAGGTTACACACGCCGACACTCCACCTCCCTGTTGGCTAATCACTGCTGCAGACTCCATCTCCCTTTCCCACCTCCCTGCTCCACCCACTACACCCCTCCACCCACTCTACCCCTCAACCCACTTCACCTGCTCCACCCCTCTACCCACTCTACTCCCTCCACCCACTCCACCCCTCCACCCCTTTACTCCCACCACCCACTGCCTCGCTCTACGCCACCCGTCCACCCACTCCATGTCCTCTCCACCTCTCCACCCACCTTGCTCCACTCTACATCTCTCCACCCACTCCACCCACTCTACCTCCTCTCCCCACTCTTGATGAGGCGTTGCACCACTAATAAATGCATACAAAATGCAACATGTTGATTAATTTCTACTGCTAGCCAAGGCAAGGTAATAAAGGAACAGTCTTGATTGTGAGTGATTATTAAAGTACGCTGTGCGTCTGAGGCTCTGGCTGCTTACACACGAACCTTATTGGTTCAGTTTTAGTTGTTAGGCACGCGTGAAACTGCCATTCAGCAATGTCACATACAATAGTTACAGTGATAGGTGAAAAGTAAACAAAAGTCATCAGCACGGCCTCCTCTTTGAGCTGATGTCAAGTTGCATATGTTGAACACAGTCAGAGGTGTAATATATCACTGTCAGACTTGTGTTATTATCTACTAGTCTGCCTCTCTGATACCCCAGATCGGGCTGGCCTTGCTTAATTCGGCTTTAAAGCACTCGGTGCTGCCACTGTGCGTGTAAAATGCTGTAGATATAAACCTGTCTTTCCAACCCTGACTCTCTCTTTTGGACTCTTCCCCCCTATTACAGATCTGCTCTGTAGGGGTGTGTGTCCAGATTCCTGCAAAACAGCTCTGTGATAATGTCTGTTGTGAAAAAATATTATGTAAATTGTGATTCAAAATTGAAGCAAGTTCAGGGTTTGTTTGGCAGTTGATGAAATCAGTTGATGTGGTAAACATGATTGATGTTGCAGGCATGATTGCCATCTGAATCTGAGGAGCATGTTTAGAGCGGACGAGGCTTCCTGCCCAGTAACTAGCATTTAATACACTGTTTGGAGAAATAGCCTTGTTATCTCACTACTTGTAACTTAATGGAACCAAATGGAAGCTCTCATAGGAATAGGTAATAAATACTACAACAAGCACCTTTACTCCAGGCATTTTCTTTGCTTATAATGACCACCAATGCGCTTACTCGGAGGGCTTAGGGTTATCAGTCCAGCTAAGGAATGAGCTTAGAATGGGAAATGTAATTATTCTAATTGTTTACTTTTCCTCTCCCTGTGCTAAGCAAAAAAGCCACGGCACACACATTAATCTGCCGCCTGCGCTCCCTGCTCCCTGCTCCCAGTTCCCTGCTCCCTGCCCCGGTGTGCCAGGGCCTCCTTTAACTCTCCGCGAGAAGGACGCTGTCGGGCTCCGTGTAACGGATTCAGCAGCAACCGCTCGAGATTCTTACTGAAGCTGGACGTTAAGAATACGGTCGTTCGATTTTGATATTTTTGTCTATGTTAATGATACGTTGTTTTGATCATCGATGACGTTTCAGCGATCTGGAACGTCGTCCCTCTTCCAGGGAGAGTGGACTAGATGTTTGCGGGTGCAGAGATCAGGTGTCGGGTGGTTCTCTGAGTAAGCACGCTGATATGTAGAGATGTTGACGGGTGGAGGACGCAGGCCCTCCTGTGCTGTGGTTAAGAGTGTCCCCGTCTGCCTGGCTGTGGTCACACGGCCTGATGAATTTGATTTAACTGGGATGATTTATTTGATGCATTCTCAAAGCCTGAATTACAAGTAATAAAACCTTTTTGTGATGAGACTGGATGTGGAGGTCAGAGACCCACAAAAGTCACATACATGTACTCACACTCTTTAGCTACAGACATTTAAACACCATTCAGGCACAGAGACTTACTAACACACTTGCTAACACATTTACTAACACACTAACCCACTTACTGACACACTAACACGCACATACAAGCACTTCATACTTTCTTCTCTGTGTTACAATTAGATTTTTTAAATCAGCAAATATTTCTATCTTGATCTCACTGAAATATGAGTTGTTTAATATCATTAAAATGTTTTATTTATTCAGAATATTTATTTTTTAATTCACCTGAAAACCTGAAAACATTGTTTAATTAAACTGATTCACTAAGACTGATTTTAGGATTTTCATATCTGAATTACAGTAACTGGTTTACTCTTCATCAGTCAGTTCCTTGGTCTGTAAGAGTCATACTCAGATAGCCCACTCCTCTCTGTGTGAACAGCAGCGCTTAAGAAACTGGACTGCTATATATGTGAAACCTCTATTATAATAGAAAAGTGTGACCTGTGGGACGTTTACATCTGTTGGATTAATTCGGGTTTTAATTACTTGGCATGGAGCCTTGTTGCCAGGGTTACGTATGTATGGATAATAAAACAGTACTTAGGTGAAATGTCTTTGCTCGGCTCCTCTGATGGGCCTCCCGATTCTTTTGAGGATGCAGTTCTTTAGGTTTTCATGAGATCTGTGGTTTGGGCCAAGATCCACCTCAGAACTTTAGCAGCCTGATTGTTCTCTACCAGTTGCTAGACTCATGTGGTTGCTTTACTGCACCTGAGAGTGTAGGCAAATGTACTACTGTTAATGAGCGTTAACCTGTAAGTAGATGAATAGGCTTCAATGATCCTCGTGCTTCTACAGTAGAATGGCACTAATTGTGTACACAGATGCAGAATCATTTCTAGGTTGTACTTCTTTTTGCACAGATTGACGATGTGTAAGAATACAACTAGGAACGTAGCACATCATTTATGGCACAATTGGTGTAATTGCGGTAAGATGAAACTGGAACCAGCTCTTCGTAATGAGGGACGCAGAAAGACAATAATGACACCTGAAATGTGAATTTATAACGGTCGTGACCACGTGGGCGGAACAGGGTGGCAGCTGAAAAAAAACGCGCCAGCCATTTGATACTTCATTTTAAGTCCTAAAATCAAATATTGGGAATAAAGTTAAGCAATTACAACTGGCAATTTATGCAATTACGTTTAGATACAGCGACCAAACAATCTAACGTTCATTCATATTGGCCTGCTGTTGGTTCCTCTGATTGGATCTGAATAAAAAACTTTATTATTAGTTTCCATGTAAATATTCCTAAAATGTAGTTTAGTGCGACATGCCTGCAGATGTGGGCGAGGATTAACCGCGGTTACAATATATTGTCCTTGAACTTTGTGCGCTGTTTAACGTATTAAGCTTATTGTCGAACCACATTTGGTTAATACACCAGCTTTAAAATTTAAAACGCATATTTAAGAAATATTAGTAATATACGTGATGCATCTTAATTCTTCACTTAGGCTAATTCATGTTCATTTAAATAATTAAAATAGCTAGCGCTGTAGATTTTTTTTAAACCAAATCTCTGACTATTCGGAACTACATTAGTGTAATACGAATTACACTTTTTTACGAATTACACTTTTTTTGTAATATGAATGACATTTTTTGCATTTATATTAAATACAGACAAAAAAAAAAAAAAACAATTCAAAACAAGAAGAAAGCAGGGCAGTCACCCTAGCAACCGATATCTGAGAATTTCAGAGAAGAACAGGCCTGGTGGAGAATTACAGGCAATGACTATTAGAAAGCCCATAATCTAAGAAGCTACTTGCACAAGAAATGGATCAGAACATATCAAATAAATATTGCAAAATCTAATTCCCACATTCCAAATGTCTCACAATTCACATCAAGAAGCCTTTTTTAAAAGACCTAATCGTTCCCGAATGACCCATCCATAACCCTTTAAACGTTGAACCGTGCTTCCGTGAAGGCTTCAAACTGCGCTTCGCATGCACGCTTAGAAAGGACGCAGATAAGCACGTGCACGTGCGCTTAGAAAGCCCAGGACAGATAAGCACGTGCGCGCGCTGCTCCTCCAGCGCACCTGTGCGTAGTACCATCCAGCATTAAAAACGAACAAAATGAGGCGCACTTCTGAACTCGAGGTCAGCAGCATGGATCCTTGTCACTAGGCCTTTACTGGGTCTCGTCCTGAAATACCCCGCGCCAGCTTCTTTTATGATAGAAAGTGCTGCTTTATTTACTTGAGCGATAAAAAAAGTTACAGATTCCCCACGTGCACAGCGGTTATTACAAGTGCCGTTATTTATTCATTTCCTGTTTTTGGAGCAGCGCAAACCCCTCACAAGCTGGCGGGTTATTTAAGCGGAAACTCGTTTATTCTCCAGTTCTTCCATGGCATCGTCTTTGCCTCACAGATGAACAACGTATATATGCAACTGATGGAAATGTTTGACTTCATAATCCACTCCTGACTGTTGGAATATATAAATGCATCGTTAAATACTAGCAAGAAGGACCCAGCACAGGTTTAATAGTGTTTCCGAACCCTCTTTTTTTCCCGACTTTAAATTTCACGCACCCGAACACTCTCAAAATGGCTAAAGGAGCCCTTGAGAATGGCAGGAGGTTCTCCGGCTAGACGGCCGTGCGTGTTTGTTTTATGGGTGCATTAGTATTCCGTGACCGCAGTAAAGCTTGTGCTTGCTGTGGTATCATCCCGTGCCCTGTGCATAGTGCTGCCCATAGATTACTCGTCCTTCTAAAAATTACCCTGGAATCCGACCAAATGCACGGAGAACATGGCCGCACGGTGCCGGGCCTGATCTCGGCCTGCAAGAGCATCACTTCAATTTGCTGACAAGCCGTCTGAGGCGGCGGGCCCTGCCACTATTGGATCACAGGGCGCAGTGACGGGTTGCGAAGCAGGAAACCTTCGCTCTCGCAAACGGACAATATGAAGGGCCGCTGGGCCGGGTCCAGTGTCGGGCCGTGCTCTTCTGGGTGAGCCTCTCAGGCTTTCCTCTTCTGTTCCGCTTGACTGGTTTGTTGTTGTTGTCACTCTCCGAACAGCTTCGTCTTTTTCCTCTTATTTTTCCCCCCATTTTACTGACAGACCTCTCTACTTTTAGTGGCCATGCCAAAGCGCTATCTGTTTTGAAGCTTGTCTTTTGGAGGGTAGAAAAGTGGCCCTGGGGAAACGTCTTATCTGGAGATGGCACACTGTCTGTGTGTCTCATAGAGACATCCCAACACTGGACCCTGTTGCATGGGATAGTGGTTCTTGCTGTGTTTAAATAAAGGCCTGTGCGTATTTGCTCTCTTGATCGTGTGTTTGGCTTCGTTGGGACAGAGTACGCCTGCACGTGCCACTGATGCATTGATGGAGAAAGACTTCACACTAAAAGCCGCTTTTATGTTGTCTACATTGCTGTACCTCATTAAAACACACACAGCAAGATGTGTCTGCACTATTGATTTCTGACCCAAGTCTGCACAGAGCTCAGTTTGGTCGAACCTTGAAGTAAATTAAAAAAATGGCTATTCTTGGGTCACTGGTGATATCATTAATCAATAGAATATATGCATGAGGTCCTGCTGAAAGTCTTGTAGACTCCTTTAAAAGTAAGGCACAGAGAATTGTGTGTGCAGAAAAAAAGTTTGGGTCCTTCCTTCTCAAGGTTGAGAGACGATGGGTATGTTTTATAGCCCTGCTCTGCTAGCTCACGAGCTTTGGGTCTGGCTATCTCCACCATCAACTCCCTGAGCAGACATTGAGTCTTTCAGTTCCCGCCAGTGCACGTTAGTTCCTGCTAGTGCACGTTAGTGTCTGTACATGCTCTGTTCCTGCTAGTGCACATTAGTTCTCGCCAATGCACGTTAGTGTCTGTACATGCTCTGTTCCTGCTAGTGCATGTTAGTGTCCATACATGCTCTGTTCCTGCTAGTGCACGTTAGTTCCTGCTAGTGCACGTTAGTGTCTGTGCATGCTCTGTTCCTGCTAGTGCACGTTAGTTCCTGCTAGTGCACGGTAGTGTCTGTACATGCTCTGTTCCTGCGATGATTCACATGGCGTGTTCGGCTGTGGCCAGACTTGTGAGGCCTGCGTCTAGAGCCACAGCTGCTGCTCCCCAATGCCACCAAACACAAGCAGCTCTGCTCTGATCTCTTTCCATGCTGTAATAAGAAATAATGTCACATGTTGATAGCTGAGCTAGGGTACGTCTCTCTATAAAGACAGACTTCTGCCTTAGTATATCTGTAAAGACTTTTGTCTTACATCTCCTCTGTGTACCGTGTTATTCTACAGTCTTTTGTGTGTCTAAGTCACTTGTGTGCCACCACAGAAGGAACGGCCTTCGTGGAACATTCAGTCTAAATGTCATTTCGATTCATGTGGCGTAGAAGTAATGTTTTGATTAGCAGCCGTGAACTTCTCCACAGTCCGCTTGTTTGGTTTAAATGCTGTACCTGCTTCTGTGTGAAGGCTAGACATGCGGTGTGGTTCCACGTGAAGTGCTGCAGAAGACGGCGTAGGTGCGTAAGAAAGAGAAAACTGTTCAATCCGAAGCATAATGGCACCAAAATGATCCACTTAACATTACATTATTGTTAAGGTGCACTCTATTAGACTTGCATGATGAAGGACTGTTTGGAAAGTTCCATGGGTTTAAGGTAACACATACATGTTTATTGAAGTCCTCAAAGAAGCAAACTACATCTTTAATAATGGTGAAAAAGGATAAATGACAAACAGAATAGATGGATGGATAGTTAGGTAGTTAGTTGGCTAATTAGATGGCTAGTTAATAGTTAGGGCTGGTCCTCTTTAGATAAGGTGGTGTTTAATCTGCTGATGTGTGCTGTCTGCTGTGTCTTGGGCAGGACTGCCATACAGTCAGTCAACAATTCTGCTGCCACGCAACGTTAAACTTTGGTTTTCATAGAATTCATTTCATGCCCAAGTATAATCTCATTAAACATGCATATGACTAAAATTCCCAGAGTCACACTTTGAATTGTAGGTGGAAGACTGAGTCCCTGTTATTTGTCTCTGTGCCCTGCACTCGGCTGGATTATCAGGTAGGCAGGTGCAGAGGGTCATTTAGACAATAACAGGATTATTTGCTGCTGTTTACAAGCTTGTCTCAGAGTTCAGCCTCGTTGTGGAAGGTTTTGTTGGTTTTCAGCGCACGAGGGTACGTGCATGGTGGTTGACTGGGATTTGCACGTTTAAACGTGTGACTCTTGGCAGGTCACTCTCATTGTGAAGGAGCATGCAGAACCCAGATTAGGAAAAAGTGAGTTTAAACAATTTTATTTAGAAAAATCAAGTTACGTGTTGCATTTTAGAAGGCTGGATATTGCTTCCTTTTTTAATGGTGTTTTCTTACCTGTGTGCGAGTCGGGAGTGAGTGAGTGAGTGAGGAAGGGAGGGAGGGAGGGAGGGGGGAGGGAGGGAGACATGGGCAGAAAGCAAAAAAGAGAGAATGAGTGATAAAGGACAAAAGAAGAAAGTCACAGGTCTGATCCTCCTCCTGTAGGGCGGTCCAATGAAATGGCTTTGCCGTGAGAGACTTGCTCTCAGCAGACTTAGACCAGAGAAGATTATCACAGCAATTGTGCCTAACACAAGGCTTTTTCTTGCTCGCTCTCTCTCCGCTGAACAGAGATGTGAATATTCGGAGCATTCCACAAGTCTGAGAGAAGAATTGTGGAGCTTCATACATCTCCGTGGTCCTGCAAGACATCATGTCCTCAGCGCATTCACCAGTGCCTAATGATATAATAAGTGGTGTTTTTTTTCCCAGGCAGTAAGAGTTGAATATGTGTGACATTTGTCACGATTCATGTCTGGTGGGCTAAAGAATGACAACAGATGAATCTTTGTTCTTATGAGAGACACAAACATTTCTATGACATAACAGGGGAGGTTTGTTTCTTCCACTGCTGTTGAATATTCTGTAGCTCCTCTGATGCTGCTAATGTGGGAAGTCTAGGGCCCCTAGGGCTGAACAGCTGAGGGTGTGCGTTTGTATTCGAACACACACCATTCAATCCCTTAGATAATTATCAATCCGTTAATGAATCGGGTCTGTTGGTGACTGCTAGACGCGGAGCAGTGGCGGTGTCCTCCCAGACGACCGTCTGAGCTGTGTGCACACGCCATCGTTAGGAAACAGACATTTAAACAAACAAGTGCTCTACAAGGAACTTGTTCAACATGGAGACAGGAGCTGATTCAAGCATGCGTTGTCCTGGTGCGCTGTTTTATTCTGTATTCGTGCTGTGTGTTAAATGTGTTGGTAATAACTAAAATCCTTCTACTCTTCCTGAAATTCAAATCTGCTCTGAAATATTAAACACTGTATGACAGTGGCACAGCTCTGATGTGATGATAAACACTGTATGACGGTGGCACAGCTCTGATGTGATAGTAAACACTGTATGATGGTGGCACAGCTCTGATGTGATGATAAACACTGTATGACAGTGGCACAGCTCTGATGTGATGATAAACACTGTATGACGGTGGCACAGCTCTGATGTGATAGTAAACACTGTATGATGGTGGCACAGCTCTGATGTGATGGTAAACACTGTATGATGGTGGCACAGCTCTGATGTGATGGTAAACACTGTATGATGGTGGCACAGCTCTGATGTGATGGTAAACACTGTATGATGGTGGCACAGCTCTGATGTGATAGTAAACACTGTATGATGGTGGCACAGCTCTGATGTGATAGTAAACACTGTATGATGGTGGCACAGCTCTGATGTGATGGTAAACACTGTATGACGGTGGCACAGGTCGGATGTGATAGTAAACACTGTATGACGTGGCACAGCTCTGATGTGATAGTAAACACTGTATGATGGTGGCACAGCTCTGATGCCATATTCATGGATTACAGAAACGTTTGACCTGATCTGTATTGTCACTCCCAGTGTTTTGCTAGAAAAAACAAAACTTTTGCAGTAATATTGTGGGTATCAAGTTTCAAGCCAACCCAAACTCCAGAAATGCTTGTTCATATTTTAGCATCACTTATAATACATCACAATCGTATTGCATGCTGGGATTCACTCTTAATCACTTATTTTACTTACTGATAAAATTCAGCTAATAGGAACTTGGAGGTGACAGGATAGCAACAGTACTCACACTAATGCTATTTAAGGAGACACTTTTGGAGTCTGAGTCCAAACATTCTGCCCAGGAAAGCCACTGGGTTTTTATACAAGAGAGTGTCATAAACATTACGTTTTACTGTGAACATGGTTCTGTAATATTGTTACTGTCTGCTGGTTATGGAGTATGTACGTGTGTCCGTGTAAGCCCTGCTGGGTCCAGTCCTTCAAAACCTGAGCCTAGTAAACACACCTGCCTCTCACAACCTGTAATTGAACACAAACTATTAGAATTGATGCATTGAGATAATAATACTGTGACAAATCAACAAAAGTTTGGGACGACTTTGATGTGTAATACAGTTTGTCTTTGGCCAGACTGAAAATAGAAGAAGAATGGCGGACAAACTGATGCTTTTGTGGATGAAGTTCATTCGATCACATATCAGAGACTCTGCCTCACATGGACTGACGCCGTCTGCCTGCTTCTGAGATCTCTGCAGTGGCTTTAGTCCAGCTAGAATCTGTTTAAACATCAACGCGGCGTCTGGTGCCGTCTGAGCCAAGCACATGGCAAAGCGTCCCGGGTCCAGTCGGGGTGTGTGTGTCTGGGAGCGCTCCTCCAGGATTATCATAGAGTAATGAGAGCGTGGTTCAGTCCTGCTGTATGACCGCCACTTCAGCCATATCATATATAGCAGAGACAGAGGAAGCATCCGGTGCCACTTTGGCACTGCTGGCCGAGCAGATCCCCACATGAGGGTGCTGTATTTTTGGACACGGCATGCTAGGAGCAGGTATGCGACCCAGGCCTGGGACCGAGCGTTCAGTCTGCGGACGGCAGAGGTTCGTGTTGGCGTGCAGCCCTGGCTCGGATGGCCCGGGACCCTAATCGAGGCTGTGGGGTGTGGTTGCAGGACCCTGCTGGGACAGGCATGTAGAGGCAGCTGAGCACTGGCAGCTGTGTTATTGAAACGGATCCCAAGGGTGCGGCTGGGGAGGGGGGGGGTTGCAGGAGCCCTCCCCATGCAGGGCCGCATGTGCCGGAGGATCCAAGATGGACAAGTTCGGTTTTGCCCGCGAGCTCCATTTGTCAGGGTCCAGGTGGATTAGTTCTCTTCATTTGAGTGGCAGTTTTCACATGGATGCACCGATTCACGTTTTTCACTTCCGATACCGATTAAGATATCTGAGGCTTAGTATCTACCGATACGATACCGATCTGACAGTACTGAATTGACTTAAAACATTTTTTTTATCTCAAAATAATGACTTAGTATCTCAAAATAATGAGATATCAATTTACTTAATAATGAGAAAAAAATATATATGTGCTGTTTTTTTTATTTTATTTTAGGTGGTGGGAATGGGCTTCCATAGGACCCTGCTCTTTATTTTATCTTTATTATATTTCTGTAAGTAACGCAGTCAATGAGCTTAGGACAACTCACCAGTTCATGTATGAACAGTCAAGTAGTGCTGGAGCCCAGGTTTTGGTCAACCAGCAAATAAACGGACTAAGTGGAATAGCACCAGTGCGAGTACGAGTCAGTGATTCACCTCTCCTCTGTGTGCTTCGTTTCACTCGCCTGTTAACTGTCCAAGTTCACTTCTATCTGGGACAGAATGGATATTTAAGGTTGAACTAACTCCGAAGAACGTTACAAGCATAGAATTAGACTGAATAGACCTGTCTTTATTGATCGGTCACATTGTCACCGATTTTTCCAATATCAGGACCAATACAGATATTACAGTTTTTGACGATTGCTAACATGCGTTTGTTCAATCTGTAGTCACATTTTCAAAACTAAACACAGTGAACACAACATCAGTCTTCAGTGGCTATACTATTAGTTCAATTCATGTTGTTATGGCACAAAATGCAGTCATTTTACATGTTTTTATAATACTTAAATTTTCTATACACACAAGGTTATCCAATAACAAAATTCTGGATCATTTTTGCCTTATTTACAATTGCTTGCACACAGCATGTCAAAAATGAAAACCTAAGGTTCCAAACCTTAAATACTGCATAAAATGCAAAGTTCTGCAAAAACAAAGTAAGGCTGAAAAGCTGCCTGTAATACATTACTGTAATACATATTTTTTGCACATATGAAATAAAATGAAGTACAGTAATGTACCGGGTCAGAGAGGAGCAAATATAACAATTTTTCCAGCAATCTCAAGTGCTGGTTTGGTCCTTCACAAATGCCAGATTGGTCCCTATAACAGTGACCTCCTTCTTTCGTTTTTGAATGAACTCTGCCAACAACTGGTTCCAGAAGCAGAAAGGGAACAGGTGGGAGGAAACACCAGGACATTTGTGATTTGTGTCATTCTCATGTCATCACAAACTGGTTTATAGACCATCCAAGAGTGATGTCCCTTTTCCTCCCACCCATCTCGCCTTTCCTCAACCCCACTAAGGAACCTTTTTCAGTCTGGAGGTTGAAGGTGTATGATCATCGGCCCCATGACCAAATGTCCCTCCTGGATGCAATGGATCCCGGCTGCAGAGACATTTCAGCTGAAGACTGCCAGGGGTGAATAAGGCATACCAAGCTTTTCTATTTCAGGTGCATGGCAAGGGCCAACATCAGATGTGATGAGGATGAAAACATGTGGACAACTGCTGAAGACCATTTAGATTACATGTAACAAGAATTTTCAGTTTTGTATCTGTTTTTTTCCCCTTGTGTGGCTTTTTTTGTATATGTGTATTTTTTACACATATGGGACCATGGCTAATTATGTTTACAATTACGGTAATAATTTTTAGTTTAGGTCACAATTTACAGTAATGTCCCTAATACAGTAAAATATACCCTTTACTGCTAAACTGTTACTGACTCCTTTTTTGCCTAATCTACATTCCATATAGTATCTAACAGTAAATATCACTCATTGTGTAGACAGTATGTTGCCAAAAATGTACATTTGAAAAAAGGTCCAAATGAAGTGGATTACAGTAAAAATGAACTGACTAAGGAAACAACAGATGTTACTGTAAAATATCTGTTGTTTGCTGGAAGAGAGTAAAATATTACATGTAATACTGTTTCTGTATTGCCATCAAATGTTAGTTTTTTTTACAGTGCTTGTACAGTGATTGACTATGTTCATCTCAAATAGAGAATCTGAGCTAGTATTTGAAAGAATGATTGGATAATGAACCAGGTTTGCTGTGTTTTAACAAAGTTGGTGTATAAAGAGAAAACTTTGTTTGTGTTGTGAAATGCAGAGTTATTTAGTTAAGAAAATGCGCTTTTGAACACGATATTAACTATTTGGCTATTTGTGTGAGGTCAATGTATTGTTGTGTTTAGAGTTTTGAAAATGTATCTCAAGTATTGGGAAACGCACGTTAGCAGTCGTCAAAAACTAGTTAAAACGGCCCTCAGTAGAGGCCGTAGATGGTGCTGAGCTGAGTGTAGCCGAGGAGCAGGACCAGGTGAGGAGCAGGACCAGGTGAGGAGCAGGACCAGGTGATGAGCAGGTCCAGGTGAGGAGCAGGAGCAGGTGAGGAGCAGCACCAGGTGAGGAGCAGGACCAGGTGATGAGCAGGTCCAGGTGAGGAACAGCACCAGGTGAGGAGCAGCACCAGGTGAGGAGCAGGACCAGGTGATGAGCAGGTCCAGGTGAGGAACAGCACCAGGTGAGGAGCAGCACCAGGTGAGGAGCAGCACCAGGTGATGAGCAGGTCCAGGTGAGGAACAGCACCAGGTGAGGAGCAGCACCAGGTGAGGAGCAGGACCAGGTGAGGAGCAGCACCAGGTGAGGAGCAGCACCAGGTGAGGAACAGGACATGTTTCTGCTGGGGGAGGCTCTGAAGCCAAACAGGCCAGGACTGCTCACGCATCTAATGGACCAGTGATGTCATGACACACCACACCCTAATGGAGCTGCAGTGATGTTCTTTCCTCACCACATTGCCAGCTTGGCGTGATTCTCACTAATGGAGCTGCACCAATTGAGCTTGGGAGGGGGGCAATGTGAAGCAGCAAATAACATCATTAAAAACAAACAAAAAAAACAATACCCCAAACTCTTGTTCTAGGGTATGGGCTTCTCTGCACGACCCATCCTGAAGGAATGTGTTGGACTTGTAGGGCATGATGGGAAGAGGAGGGACGTCTCCTCCCCTCTCTGCACCGGGGCTGATGAATGAGTGTCTAGAGCGCTGGCTCGAACGCTCGTCTCCTGTCTAGGGGAGTCGCGGGAGCCGCAGCGTGGTCGTTTGTTTTTTCCTCCCTGACAGTATTTGACGGCTCACCTCGGCGACGCCGCGTTCTTGCGGCTGACGTCTGAGCAGAGGGGGACACGCTGAGTCATTTAGTGTAACGGGCGCGGTGCTGAGCCCCCTCCGCCCTGCCGGTCATTAGGATCACAACAGGAGGGGCAGGACCGCGGTGTCTAGGTGCACTTTCAGCCTCTCACCATCGATCGTGCCTCGCCTGAAGGGCTGGAAGTCGGACAGACATCTCGAGGTAATGTGGAGACTGCGTGAGGGGTGGAGGTCGCCGCAGTGTATCAAATTCCTCCAACCGTCTGGTCCGGAGGGACAACCTGACCCCAATAACCATTAACCCAGTCGGGGGTCTTTCTGGTATCTGAATTTCTGCTTTCTGGAAGAAATTCCAGACTGCCCTCAGGTTAACACACTGGGCCAATATCACATCGCCAGGATTCAGATTTGATGACAAAGCCATGGATGCTCTGTATCCTCAGCGGGACCGGGACCAGGACCAAGATGAATCTGCAGATGCCCCATTACATGCTGCTTAACATCCTCACACTGTTGTGTCTGCCCCCCGTCTATGAATTAGGCTCTGTGATCTCTGCTGTTCATGGTTTGTATTATAGATTTTTCACAAAGCGTAACTGGATCTGAATTTGGTGGAATACAGACTAAGAACCAGCAGAACTGTGTTCTGCTGTGGTGCAATTGTCTAAGAAACAATCGGCATTCATTTGTTCCTGTCCAGACAAAAATACCTGATTTTCAAAATCTAAATGTTTCCTCTAAAATAACACATTTCATTCCTTGTGACTCAGAAGAGGTAAGAGACTTGCAGCTACATTATTAGGAGGAGGAGACTTGCAGCTACATTATTAGGTTCAAATGTTTTTGAGTTAGAGAAGTACTGTGAAAGGGTGTTTTATCCTTCACATGGTCACGCAGTGCAGCACAAAACAATCACAAAGAGAATGCGTCAGTGAAATGATTTGATTTGAGTTAGAAACATGAAACATGTCCAATGGTTCTCATTCTATTCTCTCTGCTGCCCCAGTGTGTGTGTGTGTGTGTGTGTGTGTGTGTGTGTGTGTGTGTGTGTGTGTGTGTACACACACGCTAGGGTGCAGGTTGCTCTTCTTGTGTTATACACTCATCCTGTGTTCACTGGACATGTCAGTCCTGTTTTGTAGACACTGAAATCCTTTGCTTTCTAACTGAGATTTTTCTGTATGCATTATTTAGTCTGGACATTTCACTTAACAAGATGGGCTTCTCCTCATGTCCTACTGACTGACATGGAATCATCTTTTATAGTAACGTATATGAGACGAAGGACGTCGCTAGGAGACTGCACAGACGAGGACGTTTTAGTAGGTGTAGGTTTAGGGCAGCGCACCTGCGGCGGAAGTGGGCGCTATGTTCATTAGACCCTTCACGGAGACGGAGGTGGAGATGGAGGTGGAGAAGGACCTAGTTACGCTTCTAATGTGGAAGAGAAAGAGCAGTTGGGCAGGTGGGCTCTATTACAGGCTGCTTTGCTTGGGCAAACTGGAGAAAGCAAACAGCAGAATGCTTTGATCATTTACACGTGTATCAAAGCTCAAATTACAATTTCTCAAGGTTCAAGAATAGCAGCTGAAACTGCAAGTAGAGCTCATAGTCTCTCCCTCTTCAGAAATGCACTGACAGACTATGAATAAAATGTGCAATTTTATGTGCAATCTAATTAGAACGTCTTTATCTATCAAACGTCAAAGCGCTTTGTGACAACATGTGTTGTGAAAAGCGCTATACAAATAAAACTTTGATTTGATTATACAAATAAAAAAACTTTGATTTGAATCTTTTTGTTTTCATAATTCTAGTTTC
Organism: Brachyhypopomus gauderio; assembly: GCF_052324685.1. Lineage (NCBI taxonomy): Eukaryota > Metazoa > Chordata > Actinopteri > Gymnotiformes > Hypopomidae > Brachyhypopomus > Brachyhypopomus gauderio. The sequence goes on from NC_135222.1 coordinate 17,374,391, forward strand.
CGTGTCTGTGTTTCAACTACTGAACAATAATGAAAGCAAATAAGCAGTTGGGTTGTGTCATTATTCAGCTCTGCAGCACGTGATTGGTTCCGATCTGCACCTTCAGCACGTGATTGGTTCGGTTCTGCACCCTCATCACGTGATTGGTTCCGATCTGCACCCTCATCACGTGATTGGTTCCGATCTGCACCCTCATCACGTGATTGGTTCCGATCTGCACCCTCATCACGTGATTGGTTCCGATCTGCACCCTGCTCCTGTCTGCTGCTCACATTGTGCTCAGATGACTTTATGGTGATTGCAATTTGCTGGGATTGTTATTTTCACCATTTGAAAGTAGTATTTAATTTGTATGGTTTGATTAATTCCATGTCAAGTATTTAATCAGTATTTTCATCCTTGTCAGGTCCAGTATTTTAGGACACTGGTCTCACTCCCATTCAGAAGTAATAAACATACTGACCACATTTGTCAATGAATCACCAAAGCAAACCATTTAAACACCGTAATAGAAATACAAACGAATCACCAATGCCTTCCATTTAAACATGATAACAAAGTGGTTGTTTATTCTTCCTCTTTATACCTCACCAGTCGATGAAATCATTTCAACAGCGTCTCATTTTCTCTCTCCTTTGCGTGTTTACTCCCTCGTTTTGATCTCTGATTGCTTGCGTGCTTTTTCTTCTCCAGAAGGGTTTGTAGTGTTCCTTACAAACAGCTTTAATTGGCTTTGTCTGGATTCTACAATAATTTTATAGTTTCAAACAAGAGAACCAACCCCCCCCCCCTCCACAGCCCCCTTTCCTCTTCCTCACTACTACAGTTTTACCCCCCGCCGCCCCCTCCCCCACCCCCAGGCAAAAGAGAGTCGAAAAACAAATGGGAGGATTAGTATCAGCAGAGCAGAGGTAGTTTCACACGGCTGTGCAGGATGTGCAAGTCTACACTAAGCTGTAATTCATCTGGAATGGCGCGGACGCTCTGTTACACAGAATTCCCATCCGCGCTGGACCGGTTCTGTGTGTCTGGATGTAAACCTTTTTCCCCGGGATCCTACGCCAGGAGTGAAACCTCACATTAAGGGTTTTCGTGGCCTAAACCTAAATCATGGAAAAACAGAAATCACGGGAAACATAAATAAGTCATATAGATGGCGTGACGTGATTGCTTCTATAAGCTTTCCATTTCAAAAACACCTCAATTTCTCAGCATTGTAATAAATACATTTGATTAGACTACAATTATAAATTGTCACAATAATGACATTTATCTGAAATGGATGCCACACTAATCTGAATGAAACTCTAAATTATTCTGTACAGGGTTGTGTATGTGCAGACTAGATTTCTCTCTATTTATAACCCATATCACAATATTCAAAGCAGTTTAGAGCCTATATGTTGCTGTCCCAGTGAAACATGGCCCTGTGTCAGGAGTGTTGTCTCTCTTGTGAACAGACAGAGCCCCCAGGATGCTTTGGGGTTTGGACAGAGTGATTCCTCCATTCTTACGCTGCTGTAAATGCATGTTCTTTGCACAGGGTCATGATTGGGTACATGATCAACACTGTCTGCTTGGTTGAACCCTTTCATGATCCCCGGCCTTAGCAGGCATGTGTGTTCATTTATATTACCATGAAAACCAATTCAGTTACGCATGTTCTAGACTGCAGGTTTCTTCGGGTGTCTGCAGGCGGTGGGATGGAGACGGAGAAGAGACACTCTGTCCTTCCCAGATCTGGTCATGAGTCGCTGTACAAGTCCCTCTAAATGTCCAAGTGACCATTTGTGGCCACATAATTCCAGATCTCTCTTTTTGTTTGCCTCTCATTGATCTTTGTCTCTGACTCTATGCCTCTGTCTCTGACTCTATGCCTCTCTGTCTCTATGCCTTTGTCTCTGACTCTATGCCTCTCTGTCTCTATGCCTCTGTCTCTGACTCTATGCCTCTCTGTCTCTATGCCTCTGTCTCTGACTCTATGCCTCTCTGTCTCTGTCTCTATGCCTCTCTGTCTCTGTCTCTATGCCTCTGTCTCTGACACTATGCCCCTCTGTCTCTGACTCTATGCCTCTGTCTCTGACTCTATGCCTCTCTGTCTGTCTCTATGCCTCTCTGTCTCTGTCTCTATGCCTCTGTCTCTGACACTATGCCCCTCTGTCTCTGACTCTATGCCTCTGTCTCTGACTCTATGCATCTGTCTCTGACTCTATGCCTCTGTCTCTGACTCTCCATCTCATTCTGTATTTGCTATGTGGCCGTATCATTAACAACGCCCCCCATGTGCGCCGCCTCCCATTCTTCCCTTGTCCATGTACCTGTGCTCCGCCTCCTGCCCCGCCCCTGTCTGCCTGTGCTCCGCCCCTATCTTCCTGTCTAGGGTTATAATACAGCAGCGTTCTCTAAATAAAACAAAAAAAAAAAAGGCCTTGGTGTATCTATGGAAACGGTGGACTGAAGGTTCTTCATAACACAGTGACAATTTTCGTGGTGGTACTTCCATCGTTGGCTGTGTTTCCATCTCCGTGCAGTCTGGTGTCCTGTCTAAAATGGTCTGTTTTTCGTCGGGCTGCTTCCCGGTCAGTGCGGCGCACTGCGGAGCGTCTAAGGGCTTTGTGCTGTGGAATGGCCTCATTACCTGGCAGCCTGCTTGTTGCACTCTGGGCGAGATCTACCACTGTCATTAAGATAAAACGTCAGTGTCATGTGGACAGTTCACAATGCCCAACGTTTAAGGAGATGGAAAAGATCCTTTGAAGTGAAAAACATCCGTTCACTGCATTGCCTGGAAGTGATGTAAGGTGGAGGCTGGTGGCGCGAGCTTAATTGGTTGTTGAGTGAAGATATAGAGTCCGCAAAAATCCAGTAATAAGATCTCTGTATCCTTCTGGGAGATGGGGAGGATGAGCCAGACCAAGCCTTTGATAATCCTCATGTATCTCTTCCTGATTATGGGTAAATTTTATGAGATACACTTCCATTACACAGACATGAATGTACCTATAAATTATACATTGGGAAAGGATCTGGGCTCTTATGCATTGTAACAGATGCATATTTCTCTTTTTTACCAACCAATTACATCAATAAAAGGTTGAGAAATCTAATAAGGAAACATGGTTCACTTGTTCTTCCTGCCTCCCTCTGTCACTCTAAGAAATGGAGGATGTTAGATGTTTATCTGATTTCGAAACACAGCAAGGGATCTTTCGCTAAAAGGCAAAATTCATTTAGATGTCCTGTGCTCAGGTTCATCTTTCTGCTCTGTGATGGTTTTCCATTAAGCTTGGAATGCCACCCAAGGGCAGAACTCTCAAGGCAGCAGATGGCAGCAGAGAGCTCAGGGTAGCAGAGGGCTGACAATCTTAGCTATGGTTCTGCGCCAGCCTTCCTCCAGGAACACTCAGTCTTCCTCAGTGGACTGAGACTGCCGTGGTTCCCTGCCTGAGCACTCTCCTCTCTGATGTTAAAGTGAAGTGCGAGATCTTTTTTCAAACAGTGGAGCAGGTCCATACCTCCCTCCACCTCCTGAACAGGCCGATCCGGTGATGTCTGTGTCCAACTGAAGCCACACTGCTGTGCCCTCCAAGGACTCTGCACAAGACTTAATTGCTCTTTGCTTGTTTCTGCTTAGCATTTTGAAGTGGCCAGAAGAGCTTGACCTTGTGTCATCTTATAAAAGGGGTGGGGCCACAATTTTTTTCTGTCCTATTTGGGAAATGTACCAAGCTCCACCCACTTGCCAGTTGATTTGCATATCCATTCGCTGGGTCCTAACTGTGCAGCTGATGTAATAAGCTCATCATTTAGCAGTAATATAGGGTCAGCCAGGTGATGTGATCCATCTCTCGCTAAAATGTCACTGAAACCTGTTTTTACTCTCCATGACTAACACGTGCGGTGGTGTGGTTACAGACCTGGACCTTGATGAATAAGTAAAAAGCGACTCTGGAGTAATCAAGTGAAACACATTTGCAGGCAGGAATTGTTTTTTGTTTATGTTTGCTTTCAACTTTTGAATGTCACCCAACTTTGAAAACATAGTACAGCACGATACAGAAACCGTCTCTTTCAAATGAATAGGACTATTTAAAAAATGTTGCTTTCTGTCTTATTTAACTGCAGTAAAACTGAAGGTATGAAGGTGTTTCACCTGAAAGTGCATCACCTGATTCTGCTGCTTAGCATCACTGAGTGTGTGTGTGCACTAGAATGGCCTCTGTGACCTCACCTAAAAGGCTTCACAACAGTTGTACAGCGGCGCGATACCCTTCAGCACCACGGATAGCTCCATCCTGACCTTCAGCACCACAGACAGCTCCAGCCCAACTTTTCCCCCCTCATGCTTGCTTGTTTGTTGGTTTGGTTTTTGTGTTGTTCTCTGCCAGTGGTGGACTTGGTCTGCTTTCACAGCTGTTGAACCCGTGGCATGGTATAAATAAGGTTTAGTGGGAGGTCAATATGTGCTGGCTGGCCTCAGCCCTTTCAGGCCTGATGTAATTGGAAAAGGCTGTGCGCTGGTGGATGAGTCCGACCGGGCCGTGCTGAAGTGTTGGCCTGGTGAGTCCGCCGTGACTGCTCCACGTTTCAGCCGTGAGTCCCTGCTGACGTTACATCATAACCGTGGCCTGCAAGCCCAGCTGTTTCACAATACTACACACACACTAACCTAATGCTTCATGCTCCCTCCACAGTTGGTCTGTGCACTACTGCTCCCCAGTGGGTGTGTGGGTAGTGATTTAAAGTTTGGGGTGTATCGAGTTTTTTCAAATATCCCTATGCCTTTGTCACAGACTCAGGATCAGTGCTTATCTAAGGAGCACTGGACTCAGGATGAGGGCTTATCCAAGGGCACTGGACTCAGGATCAGCACTTATCCAAGGGCACTGGACTGTGCTTTACTCGTCCGCTTTACGGCACTGGAGGAAGCTTTTAATTTCAGCCACAGCACTTTCCTCTCACAGATTCATTACAGTTTGATGATATCAAATGATTGCTCCTCCCTCCAGAAACAACACACTCCTGCCTCCGCCGGCATCGGATCCCAGTTTGACGTCCCTCTCCCCCAGATGCTGGGATGAGTCACTTTGCCAGTACATGTCTGCCTCTAACCATATTCTGTTGGAAGGGAATGATGCTTTATGACTTGAATGCAGAATTTAGTTGAAAAGGCCTCTGTGGAAAGTCGTCTGCTGTTGTGCCACTGAAGCCATGTGTGAACGCTGGGAACAGAGTAACTAACAGCACGTGGCTTCTGTGTTTATTTTCAGCTGATTTGCACTTGATTTCCCACTAACCAACTAGGCCCAGAAAGTCCGACTGGTGCAGGTAAATGTGAGCAGCTGTATGAAAGCAGAGTCCCGAGAGAGAGAGAGAAAGAGAGAGAGAGAGAGAGAGAGAGAGAGAGAGAGAGAGAGAGAGAGAGAGATGGAAACAGAGAGAGAGATGGAGAGCGTGAAAAGATTCTGCAAATCACACATCCAGCCAGAATCATCTGGGTATACATTGGAACTTAAAAGTAATGCAGGCAAAACAAATACATTAAAAAAAGCAAAAATTTATTTCAGCATCTGATGGTATGTTAATCACCCCCTAAAACCAGTTTTACATTTAGACGCTGCTGTTTCTATAGTGAAGAATTAATTAATGTGATAGTTGTGATGGTGTCCTCACCTTTACATTTGTGCTTGGGTTGGTCACAACAAGATCGCGTCAGTGCAGCTACACAGACATTTGAGGAACTAAATACAATACCTCTTTACCAACCGTACAGGGTTGTAATGTACAGTTAGAGAATACAGCAGTGTCTGTGCACCACTAATGAAGATGTGTTAAAACTCCAGCAACACTGCCATGGCTGATATGGTCCTTCAGCACAACACCCAACAGCACGTGTGCCGTGACTCTGTTAGTCTGCTGCACAAACAGGTCCTGGTCAGCAGGGGTTCTGTGACATGGATCTCAAGCATGAACTGTGTTCTAGAGAGGTGCAATAAATAGCATGGCCTGTTACTGTAGGTGTGCTTACCTGGCACAGGTAAACATCTCAGCTCTGCCCTACACCTCGCCAGCCAGAGGGTTACGCCTGCGCTCCTCACGTTCCCACCCATTACGTCTCCTACGTGGCGGAGATGCTCCGCGCTCCCGTTCTGTGGAATGATTCAGTCCCTTCGAGCAAAAGGGGCTGTGAACGTTTGATGAACGAGCTGCAGTGTGTCGTGTTCTGCCCTCTCATCTGGCCATGAGGTCTCAGCAAACCAGAGATTTATGGTTTCATTTGTTTATTAAGCTGGCAGCCTGTATTTCATGTGTTAAATGTGACAGATCTGCTCTCCGTGTTATCACTTCCTACACATCGGACATGGTTGAATGTACAGTCCCTTCCAGACACGCCTCACACCATCGGTGTGATTTGTCACGCGGCAACATGCACACTCATCCGCAGGCAGGTGAGCACAGCAGAGCAGACCAGCCATGGACTGTTCCACCACTCAAGAACAGCAAACATGGACTGTTCCACCGCCAAAGAACAGCAAACATGGACTGTTCCACCGCCGAAGAACAGCAAACATGGACTGTTCCATCGCCGAAGAACAGCAAACATGGACTGTTCCACCGCCGAAGAACAGCAAACATGGACTGTTCCATCGCAGAAGAACAGCAAACATGGACTGTTCTACCGCCGAAGAACAGCAAACATGGACTGTTCCACCGCCGAAGAACAGCAAACATGGACTGTTCCACCGCAGAAGAACAGCAAACATGGACTGTTCCACTGCTGAAGAGCTGGAGGCACTCTACAGAGCTTTCAGCTCGAGCCACATCCACATTTTGTCAATTAACCACTTTTTCTACTTGACTGAGATGGATCCATTGATGCCTTTGTAATCGCAGAACTGCTTGGATCATTTTAGCATAATGGATGACAGAAGACAGCCCAGTAACCCCAGACACAGACGGGCTTGTCTTCCTGCTCACAACAGTGCTGCTTTCTGGACTCATTAAACTTCCATGGCTCTAGATTTTTTTTCTTGTTTAAAAATGATTAGCCAAGAGTTTTATCAACACACCAAAAACCCTCAGTGTTGAATCAACACCTATGGTGTTAAAATTACTGAGTACATTTGTATCCAGCTGGACTAATATCTACCCTGTAGGTGTAAATTGAACTCTGGGATTTTTTTTTTCTGTGAAGCTAAACATAAAATTGTACAACAGCACTTGTTAACAGTTATTTAAAAAAGTTTTATAATATATCGCTAGTCTACGGATGTGTATCATCTTATTAGGCCTGAAAGGTTTTCCTGTAGTTTTAAAAGGTGCCAACACTAGCTTTAAACTGAACATTGTGTCAGTGGCACCGAGCTAAAATGCTGGGTAAGTAGTCCAGAATGAAGCAGAATACCATCTGTTTAAAGCAGCCACCTTGTTGGGATGTGACAGTCAGTCTCCAGTGATTCATCACCCTCCTTAAAAACATTCTTCCTTGGCATTCAAATGAATCTGCGACGTGAATATTTCAGATGTTTGTGCAAGTGTTATTAGTTGTGTCAGAACGCCGATTCAAGACTCACAAAGCCCTCTGGGCTCTGCAGATCACCCCTGAGCCCTAATAATGCAGACGATGGGCCGAGACGCCACTCCATAGCAGCATAATCACAAATGGAGGCTTTTTCATTTTGATTAATGCAGTTGTGGATTATAAGCAGACCCATTTACTAATCACCCTGCCCCTTCCTTGTGCTGTCTTTCCCCCAGGGCTGCTTTACGCAGCTACTGTTTCTGAACACCTTGTATCTCCAGGATGTTCTGCAAGGAGCTGGATGTTCCTGGATGATGATATTTTCACAACAGTGCCTTTTAATGCGATTTGGAACAGTTTGTTCACATCGATAATTGCCGTAAGTCTCTGAAATTGTAATTGTTTATGTTCCGAAGATTTTAGTGATTCTTGCTGAAACCCAGCAGATGATTCTCAATAGATTCCACAAATAAATAGGATGTACATGGAGTCATTTGTTCATTTCAGAGCAGCAGGGCGGCATATGAGCTTTACCACCTCTTTAAACAATGATCTGGACTATTGTTTTTTTCTTAGTGGGAATGCAGTCAACAGGGTCTCCATGACTACGCTAATACTCAGATACAACTTACAGGCCTCAGATGGTTGGTTTTTGGATACATTGGTGTTTTTGAAAAGAGTTTTGCTGTTTTATGGAAGTTGGAATTGGGGAAGAATTATTCAGGCTTAATCACTGCCGCAGGTGAAAACAATGCACGCATGCAGAGTGGTCAAACATGTGAAGGGGATGGTATTTAAAGATGGTATTTAAAGATGGTATTTATAGGATGTGCCCTTTATCCCCCTCCTGTTGCATTTGCTGGAGATGGAGGAGACAGAGGAGGGGAGGGACGGCTGGTTTCCACTGAGGCCCCTGGGATTCCTGCACGGGGCGGGTCCTCTGGGCCTGCCCGAGGGGCGAGTGGGGCGGGTCCGAAAGGCGAGCGGGGAGGGTCCTCGGGGCCTGCCCGAGGGGGAAGTACTTATTACCCCTTCGCGTCCCCTGGCACCAAGCTTTCCGCTGGCGGACGCCGGGCCGCCCGTTGTAGCCCTTCATCACGGCCTGTGTGCAACTCCCAGAACATCTGGCCCCATGCTTGTCCCACATTGTGCCTGAAAAAATGAACAATTTGCAAAAGCGACACAATGGCCACGAGCAACAGTGAGGGGGACATATGTGGGAGAGGCTGGCATGGCAACAGGTCCTCAGAAGCTTCCCTCCAACGCGCACAATTACACACAATCGTGCCAGTGATGTCTCAATGAGGGAGTGTTTGGACAGCCACCTGGGTCTTCAGCATGCTCATCATGGTCCATATAGTCGCGTCTGCAAAGACAAGACGCGTGTGGAAAGGCTCTGGGCACACGCACTCTCAACGAGAAGTGAATGAGTCGTGTAATTGACATTGTTTGCAGCTCTTAACAGATTTTAGAAAACTTAGTGGTTAGCTAAATGTTGAGCTTTCAGCTGTGGAGCCACTGGAAAAATGCACTTTTTTTTTGTTATTCGGTGGGTGGAATGAATCATGGCAGTGCTTGGTTCAGCATTCCACTCTTAATGACTAAAGAGCATTAATGTGAAAGGTGCATTAAAAACCTTCAAAGACTCATCCACTCGTGTTCACCAAAAGAGGGGGAGAGGGAGAATGTGAGTGTCAATTAAAATATTTAACATTAATGAGATGGTATACAGTGTTGCTAGAAGGTATGTGAACCCTTTACAATTTTTGTGTATTTCTGTACGTTTGACCCGAGATGTGATCAGATCTTCATTAAATTCCACAAACTAGTTTTACAGATGTTTTTTAATTGTAAAGCAACCTTGTATAATTTGAAAGGTGCTATATAAATATAACTTCATTCATTCGGATGTATTTACTGAGTACAAATCTCCAACATGAAATAGCTGGAAAGAGTTAGTGAATCTCCCCAGGCTGGAAAAGGTTACAAAACCATTTCTAAAGCGTTTGGTCTCAGCCAGGCCACTGTGAGGCTGATGTCGTACAGACGGGGAACATTCAGCTACACTGTTATTCTCCTAATGAGTGGTTGTCCATCAAAATCACCCTGAGGCCATGCAGATAACATTACAGACATTCACAAAGAACCCCAGGGCGACAAATGAGGACCTACAGAGCTCTGCTGCACTGAGTAATCCCTGTGTTCATGAGCCCACCATCAGACCAACGTTGCGTAATCTCAGTGTTCATGAGCCCACAATCAGACGAACATTGAGTAATCCCAGTTTTCATGAGCCCAACATCAGACCAACGTTGAGTAATCTCAGTGTTCATGAGCCCACAATCAGACCAACGTTGAGTAATCCCTGTTTTCATGAGCCCACCATCAGACCAATGTTGAGTGTTCATGAGCCCACAATCAGACCATTATTAGTGGACGTCCAAATTCTGGATTGTACCAGTAAATTCTAAGGGAGAAGGTCAGGGTATTTGTATGTGAACTGAATCTTTCTGCAAGTGGATTGTGCAACAAGACACCGACCCTAAGCACAGATGTTAGCCTACAAAGAAATGGTTAAAGAGGGAGAAACTCTGCTAATTTCTGTCCCTCTAACGAATGAGAAGCTGCTGTAAAGAGTTCCTGACGGAGTCCTGAGGCTGTGCGGTGAGGGTTAGTGGACCACAGGTCCTGTGTGGTGAGGGTTAGTGGACCACAGGTCCTGTGTGGTGAGGGTTAGTGGACCACAGGTCCTGTGTGGTGAGGGTTAGTGGACCACAGGTCCTGTGTGGCGAGGGTTAGTGGACCACAGGTCCTGTGTAGTGAGGGTTAGTGGACCACAGGTCCTGTGTGGTGAGGGTTAGTGGACCACAGGTCCTGTGTGGTGAGGGTTAGTGGACCACAGGTCCTGTGTGGTGAGGGTTAGTGGACCACAGGTCCTGTGTGGTGAGGGTTAGTGGACCACAGGTCCTGCTACCTGTTGTGCAGGTTTGCCTAATCTGGTTCTGCTCTGCTGCTTCTGATCAAAAACCATGAAGCACATGATCTGGGTGTCATCACTAACATAATGCAAGCCTGACTTAAAAAGTTGAAAACACCCCTGCTGCTGTGACGGGGAACCATGTCTGCTCTGGGGCAGGAGGGTCTGGGGCAGGTAGGCTCTGGGGCAGGAGGGTCTGGGGCAGGTAGGGTCTGAGGCAGGTAGGCTCTGGGGCAGGTAGGGTCTGAGGCAGGTAGGGTCTGAGGCAGGTAGGGTCTGGGGCAGGTAGGGTCTGAGGCAGGTAGGGTCTGGGGCAGGTAGGCTCTGGGGCAGGTAGGGTCTGAGGCAGGTAGGGTCTGGGGCAGGTAGGCTCTGGGGCAGGTAGGGTCTGAGGCAGATAGGGTCTGAGGCAGGTAGGGTCTGAGGCAGGTAGGGTCTGGGGCAGGTAGGCTCTGGGGCAGGTAGGGTCTGGGGCAGGCAGGCTCTGGGGCAGGTAGGCTCTGGGGCAGGTAGGCTCTGGGGCAGGAGGGTCTGGGGCAGGTAGGCTCTGGGGCAGGTAGGGTCTGGGGCAGGTAGGCTCTGGGGCAGGTAGGCACTGGGGCAGGTAGGCACTGGGGCAGGTAGGGTCTGGGGCAGGTAGGCTCTGAGGCAGGTAGGCTCTGAGGCAGGTAGGGTCTGGGGCAGGTAGGCTCTGGGGCAGGTAGGCTCTGGGGCAGGTAGGGTCTGGGGCAGGTAGGGTCTGAGGCAGGTAGGCTCTGGGCTGTTGGGATTCATGGATGTCTTGCAGCTTCTGCAGTGTGTGTTCATGACAACAGCAGTGACCTGCTAGAGTGATATCAGTGAGATGCACATCTTGCATGGGTGTCCCACATTTCACAAAGTTCAGTGAGGTGAATAAGTCATAGGGGAATTCTGTTTTATAGCCATACTTAGAGTAAAAATGAAAGTTAAAGCTCTAAAACACTGAGATAGTGTTTCTTTTTTTAATGACTGTAGCATTAATACTGATCTATTTTAACCCCTTGCCTTAAGAGAGACCCATGCCAAAGAGACATGGCAAAGCTCTCACAGAGTGGCTTTACTGGATTGTGGAAACAGGATTGCATTACATCACAGTGTAGTGAACCGGCTAGGTCTCGGTTTTGACAGTGACTTCTCTGATCGTTTTATTAGTCACTGCCTATAAGTAAACATTTATAACTAAGCCAATTATGTCTCTCATGGGCAAAAGTACAATTACTAATCTAAAAAGTGGTGCTTGGAATGCAAATTCGGTGTACCTTTAAAAAAAATCACAATGTGAAACCCTGCAGTTCCGCTCAACGCCACTAGGCGTGTCTTTGCTCCATTTCTGAAGCTCTCCCAAGCGCTTCATCCTTCTCGTGCAAAGGACAAGTGAAGATATCGGCATTTTATCAAGCCGGGCGCTCCAAGCCGTGAGGAGCGGATAAACAATCCCTAGGCAGGTTCTTACCTTCGTGTCGGTAAGGTCGATATGCAAAGAAACACTCCCGGATCCCGACGTGTAACGACGAGACGCGTGGTGGACATATAACATATCAGTATGTTACTGCGTAAGGGGAGAGAATGTTCAGGTTCCTCTCCGAAATAGTTGGACCACATAATGTTGAGTGAAGTATCTTCTCATCCCTCTTTCGGATGCTTTTTTTTGGGGACGAAATGCTTTCTGAAGAATTGGGAGAATCAAAGAGGGAAATTTGACGAATATTGGAAATAATTCTTCATGGTAATTATGCAAAATATTTTTCTACTCTCACAAGGTCGTTGAGACGTTTTTTGGGGGGATCGTAAGAGGGATGTCGTGTCTTATTTAGCGCCTAGTTGTGAGTATCAATATATATATATATATATATATATTTACTGATGGGGGAAACTGGCGAGGCAGTCACATGAACTTGTGTGTGTTGTCTTGTGTGTGTTGTCTTGGGGCTGATACAATTGCTGGAGGTCTGAGGAATTTCCACTAAACGGATTAACAGCAGTAGACAAGGACATGTTTAATTAAAATAAAATAAAAAACCAGTCTAAAGTGAATCACCCGTTTTGATAACCAGTAACAGTATCCCAGGGCTTCCTGTTGTATATTTAGCCAGTAAAGGTTTTTTTTTTTTACCTTTTTACCTTCTTTGGTTGTGGAATATAATTATGTCCGTTGCTTCATTTCGTTGGTGAATGTGACGAGGAGCTCAAATAATCCGCCGTTTAATAACACCTGCAACCCTCAGAGAGACTCGGTACCAGTCAAGTGTATTTAAGATGCTGGATAATGTTTCTCCTGCTAATTATATCACAATAGTCCGTTCTCTTGTGATTAAGGTGAATCTCATTTTAGCAGCTTTAATTGGAATTAATCTGACAAATTACTCGAGCTAATATTAAGTGACTGACGATGATGGTTTTAATTCGGTTGGACTCGGTCCGGTTGCGGCGCGCTTTTCTGATAGAAACCCTGGGCAAAAAAAAAAAAAAAAAAAACGCGCATAATAAAATGTTTTGTGGTGATACTGCTTTACCAACGCAAAAAGAGAAAAATATTCCAAAGTATAATAATTCTCCTAAAAGATCAAACAGCCGAATCGCTGCGGGCACAAGTTGAGTGGACGTAATGCCATAATGGTAGACTGGCTGTATGGCCCTTTTAATTACATTTATTTATTTGTTTTTGCATAATAAATCAGGAAACATGTTGGGCTGGGTGCTCTGGGATTATGCGCTGGTGCTCTCTGAGATTACGCGCTGGCGCTCTCTGGGATTACGCGCTGGCGCTCTCTGGGATTACGCGCTGGCGCTCTCAGATTACGCGCTGTCGATCTCTGAGATTACGCGCTGGCGCTTTCTGAGATTACACGCTGGCGCTCTCTGAGATTACGCGCTGACGCTCTCTGAGATTACGCGCTGACGCTCTCTGAGATTACGCGCTGACGCTCTCTGGGATTGCGCGCTGGCGCTCTCTGGGATTGCGCGCTGGCGCGCTCTGGGATTACGCGCTGGCACGCTCTGGGATTACGCACTGGCGCTCTCTGGGATTACGCGCAATGCTGGACATTTTCAGTGTTGTTCACGTGCGCTGGACGCTGCTACGCTTAATCTGAAAAAGGACAATTTGAATTAAAACGCGTTTTAAGCTGATTAACTTTTGGTGCGGCTTTTTTTTTTATGAACACTGAACTGAAACTTGCAATCCAGGCTTCTCAGTAGACCGCACAAAGTGCTGCTGTAATTTATCCATTTTTCCCACCAGGCTGTAATTACCTCTTTTTGTGCTACGTATAGTCTACGTAAAAAGTATTCAGTATCACACCATGCTTCACTCTGCGTGGTGTCTAGGGGCACAAACGTAATTTGCCATTTGATTGTTGAGAGAAAGAGTAATTCGGTGAAATCTGTAGCCACAAGACCGTCATGTTTCCATCTTCATCTTCTCTCTGGCATGTATTATAAGGAGTGCTTCCAACCAACACAGAGGACATCTTTCTCCCGCCTGTGGGTGTAGGGTACAGGTACCGAGTCTGTACGGGGGAGGGTGCTCGTTCATAAATAACAGAGCCCTGACGCTGCTGCACCACCCGCCTCTCCGTGAATGACGAGCCTCTGTAAGACCTGCTCGCTCACGTTCGGCATCACATAACGAGTCCCTCTCAACCGGTGGAGGTGTTTCCGCTACTTGGCGTATGAGTATTCAATTAAAATGGCAAACGTGCCTAGAAAACCTTTTCCCCCCTTTGTCTCATAATAAAACCACCCAGTTCATGTTTAGGTTGCGTTTGTAATGTCACTTATTCTAGGGTCGAAAGATGTAGTTTGTAGTTTGATGAAGTTTGACGAAACGCGTAAAAATTATTTAATCTTCCCTGTTTACTCGATTGATTTGTTGTTCCAGTCTGTCCACCCTCCGTCAGTATGAAGGGGCAGCATGGTCCCGTATTCCATTTACAAAAGACAGGAAACAATCTTCATAATTAGAATCACAGAGGTGTTTGACGAGCATGTTTAGTGGAGCATTTAGAATACACTTTTCACATTACCCACGTACAATATTTAGAATGATTTTACCTTCAAACTAGGCGCCAGTCAGTATTTTATGTCCATTCAAAGTTTGCAAATAATTTACACTCATGTAGGGCAGAAAAAGTAAGAGTTGCACTCGCCCTATCTTGGTTTTTTGTTCTTTACCATCTACCAGTTGGGATTTTGCCTACTCCTCTGAACAGACTATTTCAGCTGTGTGGTGCATGAGGGATTTCTTGCATATACACCACACTCAGCTCCCAGAGGATCTACGTTTGGGTTCAACTGCTTGTGCTGGTCCAGAACTGTCTCTTTAGAGTTCAGCTTCAGTTTGCATTATATGCTGCTGTGAGGTCAAAGGTCAGTAAGGCTACAGCGTTTTCTCAGACGGATTCCCGTTCTGTTCATGCGTACCCGGCAGGTTTGCCATTCATGGTTCACTGTCGGCCAGAGAGCAGCAAAGATGCCCACCAGAATCTGAGGTGTTCGACATTTTCTTTTCTTCTGCTTCTTATCTGATCAAAGTTGAACTCGGGTTTCTGTCTGATGTGACCACTGTTATTGTCTCCAGATGACATCAGCTTTCATTCTTCCGTCTAAAGCACATAATTTACAAGATCTACTATGTCGTGGTGAAGGGTGACGAGTCCCTCGCCAGCGTTCACATTGCAGACTTGTGTTTTCACATCCTTCTATTTGACCGAATATTCTAACCCTGCTTCTGACAGCTAACTGATGAACACTGACATGGATCATGACGATTCCATCTTTTGGTGTTAACCTGGGGCTCTCAGAGATTGTTTTGGTCATTTTGGTTATTTGTAGATTGTCACATGCTGTGCTAGGGCAATATAAATGAGCGTCTCATCTTTACATACTGATGTGACCTTCAAAAAACTGAAATTCTATTAAGTAAAACACTGCATAGTGATATGTTATATTAGGCTATTGGAATGAGCTTCTGATATTCCTATGCACTGTGTGTCTAGTATATATGCTATATGTGTAATTTTGGAGAGCACTGTATCTCATTTCTGCCCTGACCTTGATGGGAAGTGACAGAATAATTTTTTCTTCACAGCATTGCATACTGCGCTGTGGATGCTGCAGCACTGAGTTAGAACCGTACCCTGTTACGTCTGTGCTGTGCTGAGTTAGAACCGTACCCTGTTATGTCTGTGCTGTCCTGAGTTAGAACCGTACCCCTTTACGTCTGTGCTGAGTTAGAACCGTACCCTGTTATGTCTGTGCTGTGCTGAGTTAGAACCGTACCCTGTTACGTCTGTGCTGTGCTGAGTTAGAACCGTACCCTCTTATGTCTGTGCTGTGCTGAGTTAGAACCGTACCCTGTTACATCTGTGCTGTGCTGAGTTAGAACCGTACCCTGTTACGTCTGTGCTGTCCTGAGTTAGAACCGTACCCTGTTACGTCTGTGCTGTCCTGAGTTAGAACCGTACCCCATTACGACTGTGCTGTGCTGAGTTAGAACCGTACCCCGTTACGTCTGTGCGGTGCTGAGTTAGAACCGTACCCCGTTACGTCTGTGCTGTGCTGAGTTAGGGCTGTACCCTGTTACGTCTGTGCTGTGCTGAGTTAGAATTGTACCTTGTTAAGACTGTGCTGTGCTGAGCTAGAACCGTACCCTGTTACGACTGTGCTGTGCTGAGTTAGAACCGTACTGTTATGACTGTGCTGTGCTGAGTTAGAACCGTACCCCGTTACGACTGTGCTGTGCTGAGTTAGAACCGTACTGTTATGACTGTGCTGTGCTGAGTTAGAACCGTACTGTTATGACTGTGCTGTGCTGAGTTAGAACTGTACCTCGTTACGACTGTACCTCGTGTGCTGTGCTGCTTTAGATCTGCCTGTTGCAACCCTGTGAATCTCTTGACTGGAAACATGGGCTGTACAATGACTCTATGCATTGGCCCAGGTCACATGACTCTGTGCAGTGGCCCAGGTCATTCCATGGTGGGTTTCATGGGGTTCTAGGCTACTTGCTTTTAGTGAAGCTACTCGTTTTGCAGTGTTGATATGGAGATCCAGATGGTGAAGGTGAATACCGTGTTTGTTCTCTGCCATAACACCCTACTGTAGCACCGCACATGTGTCACAGAGTGATTGCATAACCCTGAGTGAAGAAAGCCAAAACTTTTTCTAAGCTTTACAAAAAGACCAGCTCACTGTTTTTTTTTTTCACACCACACACATCCAAGTATGAGCTGCTATATTCTGTTTTGGGGAGTATAAATACCCTCCCATTAAAGGGGAGTATACATACCCTCCCTATTAAAGGGGAGTATGAATACCATGCCATTAAAAGGTGGTATGAATACCCTGCTATTAAAGGGGAGTATGAATACCCTCCCATTAAAGGGTGGTATGAATATCCTGCCATTAAAGGGTGATATAGATATCCTGCCATTTAAGGGGTGTATGAATATCATGCCATTAAAAGGGCAGTGTTAAAGGGAGCGGATTGCTTCAATCTGCCCTTAAAGGGGGCAGAAGTGGTACAGACCCCCTAGGGTCCCAGTATAGTGGTCCAGTCCCCCTAGGGCACCACTATAGTGGTCCAGTCCCCCTAGGGCACCACTATGGTGGTCCAGTCCCCCTACTTCCCCAATATAGTGGTCCACTCCCCCTAGGGTCCCAGTATAGTGGTCCAGTCCCCCTAGGTCACCACTATAGTGGTCCAGTCCCCCTAGGACACCACTATAGTGGTCCAGTCCCCCTACATCCCCAATATAGTGGTCCACTCCCCCTAGGGTCACAGTGTAGTTGTCTAGTCCCCCTTGTGCACTACTATAGTGGTCCAGTCCTGCTAGGGCCCTGGTGCAGAGAGATGATTTCGTAGACCAGCTGGTGTATTTATTCTGGTGTGACGGTAGCCATGTGTTTTTTTAAAGATTGTTTGACCCGATCAGTTAGTGCGGCACGTGTGCGGGACGCGTGCAGGTTGGGGTCCTGCTCTCCCGAAGCGTACTCTTCCCTGCACACGTTCCCCTGTCCTGAAATTGCTTGACCTTTCTTCTTCTGTTTGAACGTTTTGCCGTTTTAATAGGTTTGCACTCATTTTTTTGTATCTCTCCATTATTCTTGACACTCTGGAGACAAATATTTTTCTTTTGTACCTTTTAAAGGAAAATGTGTTGGGCACATGGTGTACTGAGGGCTCAGAGTGCCAGACTCAGCCAAAGTCTTCTAATGGACTGCTGCCCCACTTGTCATCAGCACAGTCAGAATTCCACTTCACACCTCTCGATCGGTGAAGGAGTCACAGAGCTATGCTGATCGATGGGTGTCCTGCTGTCTACAGAGCAAGAATGAGAGAGAGAGATGGAGGGAGAGGGAGAGAGAGGGGAAGAGAGGCAGTGGGGAGAGAAAGAGGGGGAAGAGAGGCAGGGGGGGAAAGAGAAAAAAAATGAACAATAACAAAATGTGACATTAAGAAAGATGGACAGAATATGGAGGAGACACAGACAGAAACAGAGAGACAGTGAGGGGGAGAGAGAGACAGGGTTAGACTGAGGGAGATGCAGACAGAGAGAATGAGGGAGAGCAGGAATAGACAATGAAGGAGAGATGAAGAGATGGCGAGAATGAGATTGAGAGAAAGGGAGAGATGGAGAGAATGAGGGAGATGAAGAGAGTGAGAGACAGTGTCATCTTGGAGTGTACCCTGTTGCCTGTGCTACGTAGGTGGAATGGCTTCCATATTCAGACACGGTGTTTGTAGATGTTGTGTGAAGTGTCTCCACCGTTTCTGCTCATATTTGTCCTGTACCGCTGTTCAACTTGCTTTGCTTGCACAAGGACATTTACCACCTGACACAATACCTGACACCCAACCATCCACGCCGCACTGTTAGCAACTCCACACTAATTGAATCTGTTTTACGATAGCAAGAACAGACATTGGAATTTGTATTCCACACAGCTTAATCTAAGAAATTAATTAATGAGTCTGTACTGTTATGGAAGATGTTAAAAGCTCAAATTACCATGTTGATTTCCAAGTGACCACCGAGGCAAGATCTGCGCTTTCTAAAGAAGCAGTGGGATCATACTGCACATATTTACCCACCCCTGCTTCGTGCTTCTAACCCCAAAAGGCATTTTAAGCATCTTTCCAGCTATTCAGCAACCTGATAATTACGTCTTTGATGTCAGATCGTCGAATTGGTCCTCTTAGTTACTTGACTGGCTTCCACTGTTGGGTTGAAAGGACCAGTTTGCTGTGTAAGATCTGGCTTCCTTCCCTGTTTGCGTTACTGGAAGTGTAATCTGATTGTGTGGTTGATTATTCTCTGACTGCATGGTAATGGCGTTCCCACGCAGGCTGAGCCGAGGCAGGTCTGGGGGCCCCGCGCAGAGTGAGTGGGAGGCGCTCTGCTCTCTCCTGGCTCTGCCATTGGTGGAGAGCTCGGGCTGGTGATGAAGCCTGTTCGTTTTTCTACGCCAACATGGTGCTTCACTGATGACCCGAGTCGGAAGAGAGCAAATGTCACAAGATGGTAGTCAGGTGAAATAACCAGAACACATGAATGCCTTCCCACATCCTAACACAGACTTGTTTTGATTTATTTCTCTTTTTAAAGCAATGTTTGTGTGAATGTGGTTGTCAGAAAGAGAGAGAGAGAGAGAGAGAGAGAGAGAGAGAGAGAGAGAGGAGAGAGAGAGAGAGAGAGAGTAACAAGAAGAGAGGAAGCAAAGTTAGAAAGAGAACAGAGACACAGATGCCACTTTTACACTGTGGCAGCATGACGTTTATACCTCAGGCGTGTGGGTACGCTGCAGGGAAGAGGGGGGGAGCATGAATGTGTTGAACAGACGGCCGTGGCCCCGCCCCCTCACTGCCGCCGTGGCCCCGCCCCCTCACTGCTGCCATGGCATAGCCGGTTCATCCGTGAGCGTGCACGCCCACGTGTGCGCCAGCATGTGCTGTGAGCGTGCACGCGCCTGTGTGCGTGGAGAGAGCTCTCGGACAAGATGACCGTGCTCAGATTTAGTCCACGGTGAGGGTGTCGGTGACTGGAAGGCATGTCTATGATCTTAGCGTGGCCCACCGTTGCAATTTTTCTCACTTGACATGCCGGATACTCCTGCTCACGGATTACGCGGCTGATGGCACGCGAACTCTGCACCTCCTCCTGTCTCGGTTTGCTGTCACCTGCGAGACGCTCCCACCTCCCCAGAGGCTCTGGGGATGATCAGTGCCTTTTTTAAACCATGACAGTCACAGCACAGATCCTTTCCAGAAATGCTTCACAAGGGGCTGTTAACTGACATGGTCTCCTCCTCATCTCTTGCACAGTAGATATATTTTCACACTTGTGCTATAAGGGTAACTCACACCACTGTTCCCACATTGTGCCTCTGTACCTGCTAAAAACACCCCCCCCCCCTCGTATTTCAGGAAGTGCTGTCATATCTTATTACTCCAAAACCCAAAGCGCGATTGACAGCTTTTACAGAGACCTGATGATACCGTGAACAGCTCCGTTCCCTTCAGTGGTGGCCTGTTTTTTCACCAGGCCTGAGGAGAGAGGGAGGGAGGGAGGGAGGGAGGGAGGGAAGGAGAGGAGGAGGGGGAGGGGACCCCACGTGACCTGCGTTCAGACCTCCACTCCCCCAAATCCTCCGCCATGCCCAGGTGCTGCCTGACCTGCAAAACGAAGCACATCAGTGGAAATAGGCATATAAGCCTCAGACTATAAATCTCCCCCCGGGCCGTATTGGAGGGGGAATGGGATCATTAAGGTGAGGCGGAACCGGCGCAGACCTCCGGCACGCGGAGAGGGATGGGCGGGGCTTTTGACTGACTGCTGCAGTAACCCCGCCCCCCTGCCCTGTCTTCCCCTCTCCAGACTGCTCATGCTAAAATAATAGGCCGTTTGTTCTTCACGCCCAATCGGAGGCCTTCCTAACGGCTCCTACGCAGTGAATATTTGGAACTTCATTAAAAGTTCTTTTGATGTGAGTTCTGGCCTCTGTCATGCCTGCCCCTTTAGTGGACGTATTCGCACATACATTCGCTATGCTAGAGAGACACTTGGCTGTTAGAAGCAGTGCGGTGTATTCTCGTAATTTACGCAGGACTTTTTCTTGATTTCATTCCGATAACGGCTCATGCGCTGGGAGGAGAGGAAGTCCCCTGGAGGACTAAATCTTCCCAGACACCAGGAAACACTAAGACAACTATGTTATTGTGGATGTGTGCACTTTTTACTGTGGGTTTTGGCTCTAAAACTTTACTGTGCCTAAGTGCTTTCAGGCCAGAAGAAAACACAACCTAAACCAGGAGACACGGAGCAATATCTGCAGTGAGCGTGGGGCTGTGTCCGAGTCCTCAACACACACACACACACACACACACACACACACACACACACACACACACACACATTCTCTGTCTGTCTTTTCTTCTCTACCTGCTGCTTGAGACATTTCCACTCATTACAAATATTACAAATGTTCCATTTTACAGACTTTTGTCTCTGGTGGGCGTGTCTTGGTGGGTGCGTCTTGGTGGGCGTGTCTTGGTGGGTGCGTCTTGGTGGGTGCGTCTTGGTGGGTGCGTCTTGGTGGGCGTGTCTTGGTGGGTGCGTCTTGGTGGGCGTGTCTTGGTGGGTGCGTCTTGGTGGGTGCGTCTTGGTGGGCCTGTCTTGGTGGGCCTGTCTTGGTGGGTGTGTCTTGGTGGGCGTGTCTTGGTGGGCGTGTCTTGGTGGGCGTGTCTTGGTGAGCGTGTCTTGGTGGGTGTGTCTTGGTGAGCGTGTCCTGCTGTGCGTGTCCTGGTGAGCGTCTCCTGCTGGGCGTGTCCTGCTGGGCGTGTCCTGGTGAGCGTGTCCTGCTGTGCGTGTCCTGCTGTGCGTGTCCTGGTGAGTGTGTCTATGAACATGACAAAACGTTCAGCTTGGTGCAGTTTTTCTGTATGCTGTTCTATAAAAACCCTCCCAGCAGTTTTATAGTCTCATTAACAATACAGTACACAATCAATGCACTGGATTTTTCATTTAATGCCTTGTGTTTATCTGTTTGCCTAATTATTCGAGGCCACTGACTTGTTTGCATTTGTTTGGCTGCATACCAGTAGCCTGCTCATGTCAATAGACTCCATTTGTTTTGAAATATGAAGCGTAAAGGACAGTAGTGGGGAGTGGCCAGACAACTGCACAGTCATGGGAAAATACAAACAACCTCAGAAACACAAACAGTAGGTCAATATAAACACCAGCAGGTAAATATAAACAACAGCAAATAAATCGGTGAAGAATTCCAAGGCCTTTCCTTCAGCACTGGGCCAGATTTAATTACCTAGCTGCATTGTAAAACAAGTGGACCTTAGTAAGACCAGGTAATATGTATTGTTTTGATACCAGATGCTGGCAAACATGTTGAATCTAATGATCAATCATTTTTTACATTACACATGACCTCTGCCAAAGGGATCTCCCACAGGGCTGGGATTTCCCCAATCTGATTGGATCTCTGTGATTGGCTGTGTCGTATATTTTTGACTGCACTTAGT
Source organism: Brachyhypopomus gauderio (assembly GCF_052324685.1). Taxonomy (NCBI): domain Eukaryota; kingdom Metazoa; phylum Chordata; class Actinopteri; order Gymnotiformes; family Hypopomidae; genus Brachyhypopomus; species Brachyhypopomus gauderio. Next base: position 17,396,450 of record NC_135222.1, read on the forward strand.
AGGATGCCAGGTAGTTAGATCAGCAAGCCCCATTATTCTGGGGGCGGAGAGTGGACGGAGAGTGGGTGGAGAGTGGGCGGAGTGTGAGGCACACCAGATTTACTCCCTTTCAGTTGTCCCTGCTGAACACACTGTAGGTCACTCCGGAAATACCGACGCCTCCATGTCTGGGACTGAGTGATCTGCTTGTTGGGGAGACTGTGAAGAGTTTGTGTGTATGTGTGTGTGTGTGTGTGTGTGTGTGTGTGTGTGGCTTTACAGTCATGTTCGGGACAAGTGTCTCATTGTCGGGGAACATAAACCCCACTGTGCTGTTGGGAGTGGGAGTTTTGTGGAGCTGCATCACCCCCTCCACCCACGACGACTCCTCACCCTCACTACTCCGTCTCATATATGAGCCTGAAAAGTGTCCTCAAATCTTCCTAAAATGACACGTACGACGAGGGATATGAAATATAATATTTTTTCTCAGCATCAAATGCTGTTTGTCCGTAGTATCTCCCTAATTAATGTCAGTCACCAAACAGTAAGCTGGTTCCATGCTAATAAGAATAAGCTGACCAAATGTCACTCCTTTTGTTCTGCCAGCGGACTGATTGGAGAATGAACGCCGCTTTTATTTGAATACATTAATTCACGTCACAGCCGTGTCCTTCGCTACGCTCTGACAGCACCTCTTTTGAAGTCGATGCCAGGAAGTACCAAGATTTTCCTAAGCTAACTCCGTTTCGCCGCTCGGCTATGATAGATGCTGCGTCGTGTCAGTGAGTTCTGATTCTAGAACATTCTGCCGGATAGCAACTGTGCAGGATTGTAACGGCCAATAAAGCCCCTCTTCCCATCTGCCTGTAGCTCAATGCTAATTAATTCTTTTTTATTTCCTGCAGGATATAGACCCGGGGCTGCACCAGGCTTGATTTATCTGTGGACGATCCCGTGCCAGTGGCCGCCCGGCCCGCCCCGCCCACAGCCAGGATGGAGGGCCGCGCTATCGATAGGATGCACCCTGATGAATCGCATGTCCTGAGCACGGTGGAGATGTTCCCGGGCCACGAGTAGCGATCGATGTGGGAATACCTGCCATGCACAGAGCCCTCGCGCGTCCTGAGAGTCCTGCGTTCCGAAAGTCTCGCCACCCGGCTTCGATCGAGCCCGTCCTGCGCGCGCTTCTGAACTAGCGCCACCGCTGGCCGTCGCTGGGCGGTGCGGGGGAGGAGTGCGCATGCTCCCGCAGTGGGCGTTGGCCACCATGGCAGTGCCGGCGGGCAGGCGTGGCACCCTGGGCGTGCCGGCCCAGTTCTGGACTCTCGTGCTGGTGCTTTTGGTCCCGCTGCCGTGGCCCACTGCCTCGCAGAAGCTGGACGAGGCCGACCCAGTGGTCACCACGGTCTACGGCAAGCTGAGGGGCTTCAAGAAAGAACTCAACAACGAGATCCTAGGGCCCGTCATCCAGTTCCTGGGGGTACCCTACGCAGCGCCCCCTACAGGGGAGAGGCGCTTCCAGCCGCCCGAGCCACCCGTGTCTTGGCCGGAAGTCCGAAACGCCACCCAGTTTGGCCCGGTGTGCCCTCAGACAGTTCTGGAGGGCAGGCTGCCGGACGTGATGCTGCCCGTGTGGTTCACCAACGGCCTGGAGGTGGTGTCGTCCTATGTGCAGGACCAGAGCGAGGATTGCCTTTTCTTAAACATCTACGTGCCCACAGAGGACGGTGAGTGTGTGTGTGGAGGCCTGGACATACTCCGCCTCTCCGTCTCGGTATCTGTGCTGAGTGTAGATAAGCATGTCCTTTGCATGTCGATGTGCATGCCACTGCTTTTGTGTGTGTGTGTGTGTGTGTGTGTGTGTGTGTGTGTGTGTGTGTGGGGCTGTACATGTCTCCTAACACCCCTCCCCTCCCCTAGCACACACCCATGTGCTGCAGCACGTCCATTTAAGATGAAGCTGGTTCCTTCAAACCCCGCCTCCCCCACACTGTCCCGCCAGCACCTCATAACGTGTGTGTGTGTGTGTGTGCTGCCACAGCGAGATAGTGAGTTAGGATTGATGATGATGATGATGATGATGATGATGATGAAGAATATGCTAATGACGCTGTCTGGAGGGGGAGAAGGAGGGGCTCCTGCCGCGCCTCCTCACCTCCGCGCTCTTGCATGCTCCCGTCGTCTCACGGAGCCACATGTTATTTTTTAGTCTTCTATTCACTTTGCAGTCAAACGAGTCTCCAAGGAATGTGCCCGGAAACCCGGCAAGAAAATGTGTAGAAAAGGAGGTATGTATGCGCCGCCATGGCAACGGAAGAGAAGAGGCTTCTCGCAGCCTGCCGAAAAACACGGAAACTCGGCCCACGCTCAGGTGGTTGAGGGCCCCCCCCCCTCTCGAAACACGGAAACTCGGCCCACGCTCAGGTGGTTGAGGGCCCCCCTCTCAGGTGGTTGAGGGCCCCCCTCTCAGGTGGTTGAGGGCCCCCCCCCCTCAGGTGGTTGAGGGCCCCCCCCTCAGGTGGTTGAGGGCCCCCCCCCTCAGGTGGTTGAGGGCCCCCCCCCCCTCTCGAAACACGGCCCTTGGTTCCCTCAACTGCCACCGTACCACAGAAAGGGCCTCCAACTGTGATGAGTTAAGGGGGAGTCCGTGCCCTTCAATCAGATGAGAATTAGATGCACCTTGAATTTGCAGAATCTAATCACTATTAAAAGCGATGCTATCTGGACTCCAATGGCTCACACCAGCCCAATAGATCATTTGGCTTCATCAAGATAATGCCTCCTCCCCCATACCCCTGTCCTCTGGCACACACACACACACACACACACACACACACACACCGTGAATTCCCGCTCACCGCCTGCTCCGTAGGTCTGGTGTCAGGGCTCGTGATATAGTATTTCTCATTAATCCGGTCCCGATTATGATTGACCTGTTTCTGCCCTGCTACAGCAAAGAAACAAATCTGCAGTGAAATATGGCTGCGATTCCACCATAAAAGGCAGATGGAGCCGGTATGGCTGTGACCCAACTTCCTGCTCTCCCTCTACTCCCTAATCTCCACCCGTAATCCATCTCCTGAGCCACCGAGAATGGCAGTGATACCCCCCCCCCCCCCCACACACACACACACACATGCACCCCCAGCCCCCCAGGACAGCAGTGCCCCCCCCCCCCCCCCCACACACACACACATGCACCCCCAGCCCCCCAGGACAGCAGTGCCCCCCCCCCCCCCCCACACACACACACATGCACCCCCAGCCCCCCAGGACAGCAGTGCCCCCCCCCCCCCCCCCCCCACACACACACACATGCACCCCCAGCCCCCCAGGACAGCAGTGCCCCCCCCCCCCCCCTCCCCTTTGACCTTTGTTTCTCTCTTCTGACACCTGTAATTCACACTAATCCAATAGTGCCTTCCTCAACACACTTTGCAG